>NC_081562.1:12690697-12701676 GCF_022355385.1 Mustela nigripes
ACACACACACACACACACACACACACACACACACACACACACACACACATGCACTACAGAATCGCTTGTTTTCTCTTCCCTTGAAGGAATTTTCTTTCCTTTGTACAAGCCACTTCCAGGTAGCTTTGTAGAAACATCTTTTGATGCTGAGTTACCCCAACTCCAAAAAGGTTGGCAGGAGGACTTCTACAGCTCTGAAAACCCACAAAGTGATTTCTCAGTGGGTCACTGGGTCACCCCTCCTTCCATGTCCGCGGGACCATCTGTACTACCTGGTCTACTGCTACTGGAAACAGCGGTGCACACACAATTGTTATAAATTGTACTGATGCTGTGCAAGGATCTTAGGACTCCAGTTCTTTTATTCTTTAGAGTCGAGTCACATATTTTGGTCTTCTCTCCCAGTGACGTTTATTTTTAAAAGTATTAGCATTCCTACCCTATGGCCTATATTTGGCAAGCTGCAAATGTACTTAATAGAAAAAAAATGATTTTTTTAAATGTTTACATATTATTCCTAGTGCCTAAAACAAGTCTGAGCACATATGACATGTGCTAAGCAAAGTTACAAATAATTGTACTGTGACTCATTAGAGTATTTCTAACAACGCAATGCATCAAGCTGTGAGGATCTAAGTATATTTATGCTGAGTCCCTGAGTCATCTGACTCCATTCATGAGGTATATTGCCAATGGAATTATCCAAACCATAAATTCCTTAACACAGCATTCAAATATTCTCCCAATGTGGGGACTCCTGGATGGCTGTCAGTTGAGTGTTCGACTCTTGGTTGGTTTCAGCTCAGGTCATGATCTCAGGGTCATGAGTTCGAGCCCCGTGTTGGGCTTCACACTGGGAGTGAAGCCTGCTTGGGATTCTCTCTCTTCCTCTCCCTCCACTCCTAAGTGTGCTTGTGCTCTCTCTCTCTCTCTCAAATAAATAAGTAAATAAATAAAATATTTTAAAGAAATATTCTCCCAGCCTGACCCATTTACTTTTACAGCCATATAGTTTGCCAGTTTCACATATTTTCCTAAATACCATGTATTTGGGGTGCCTGGGTCGTTCACATCGTTAAGCATCTGCCTTTAGCTTAGGTCATGGTCCCAGGGTCCTGAGATCGGGCCCCACATTGGGCTCCCTGCTCGATGGGAAGCCTGCTTGCCCTCTCCCACTCTCCCTGCTTGTGTTCCTGTTCTTGCTTTCTCTCTGTCAAATAAATAAAATCTTTTTAAAAAAATACCTTTTTTTTTTTTTTTACAGCTTTGTAGTTTTGCTTCTATTATGCCTTGTAGAATGGCCATCTCCGGTGTATCTCAGTCCAGACAACTCCTAATTAGCCTTCAAAACCCAGGTCAATGATGACTTTTTCCATGTAGTATTTATTGACAATCCTAGGGTTGGTTTTTCCACTCTGTGCTCCCGTAATTCTTGGTACCTAAGCTAATGACAGCATAACATAATGCATCATGATTTTTAAAAAGAAATATATTCCTCCTCAATAAGGCAGTACATGGCATGGGCGATGTATTCACGGAATCTTTTTTGAATAATTGCACTGCTCTCATTTCCTTAAAAAAAAAAAAAGAAATCAAGCTGGTAAAGAATGGCACATAGAAAATCCTAATATAGTAATCAGAACCATCTGGATGCTTTGGCTATGTAGCCATCCAACACACTCCATGAACTACTGACTGACAACCGAACACAAAATATATCTGACATATTGAGCAGGCAATGAATTCAAAAACCCTGGAAGAGAATTGGTCATAACTCCCTAAACTCTACTGGGTGGGATTATAAAACCCAAAATGTGTTTTATTGTCAGCCTAAAAAAAGTAATTAAAAAAACAGATTTTTACAGTGTCTTTCAAAACAGCTGTGTATCTTGATAACAGAAGTAGCTCCCGCTATCGCACTTAACTTAAAAATACAATAATGTAGTGAAGGAGAAAAAAATCCCAAAACATACAGTCCCACCTTCCCTCCCCCATCCAATAGCCACTCTGAAGTGTTTTATTCTAGCCTTTTTTCCTATAGCCAGTGACATAAAAAATTAGTGAAAAAAAGCCAGTGAAAGTGTTTACTAGTCTATTTTTCTCACTTAATACATTTTGAGCTATTTTCCATGCCATTAAATATTATTTGAAAACACGGTTTTTCTAACTCAGGACTATCCACTCACATTTATTTAGCTGTACACTTGTTGCACATTTTGCTCATTCCTTTGTTCTTTTGCTTCTATAAGCAACGTTGTGATGCACACACCAGAACACAAAGCCTTCCCCCAAACTAGCTTGCGGGAAGTAGCTCTGGTCACATGTTGCTGTCAAAAGAGGAAATGCCACTTGGCCACGCAGGAGTTTCAGCCTAACAAAGTACCAGATTTAGCAGATCTTCCAAGCTCACTCAGGTTGCTGGCCAAATTTGATTCCTTACGGTTTTAAGACTAAGGTCCGGAGGTTGGGGGAGCCTGGTGGTGGGTATTATGGAGGACACGTATTGCATGGAGCACTGGGTGTGGTGCATAAACAATGAATTCTAGAACACTGAAAAGAAATTTAAAAAATAAATAAAAATTAAAAGAAAGAAAAGACTAAGTTCCTGTCCCTCCCACCCCCCCAAACACCTCTCCCCGCCACTGGCTGCCTTGGGGACAAGTCTTTGCTCCACCAGTGGAAACAAGGGAAGGAAATCTCTCCGAAGGGAGCGAGGGAGCCTCAAAGCCCACAGCAGAAGAAAGATAATTCTTATCTTTACAAGGGAGGATACTTTTCACACAAGTATTTTATCTCTTGCTTTTAAGAAAAAGAAGGAAGATTTTAAAAAAAGAAAAAGAAGGAAGAACACTCTTTTTTTAAAATTTCTTTTCAGCATAACAGAATTCATTGTTTTTTGTGCCACACTCAATGCTCCATGCAATACGTGCCCTCCTTCATACCCACCACTTTGCCCAGCACTGCCAGTGGCCAAAGAGAAACCACCACAACTTCCCACTCTTCTCTAGTGAACTGGTGTTCAAAACAACCCTCCCCCCAACCCTTTCTTCCTAAAACCTCATAAAAGCTGACCTTCCGTTTGTCTCTTTGGACTTGCCTGTAGTTCTCCATAGTTTCTTTATCCTGAATTGCAATTCCTCGGCCATTTCCGAATGAAGGCATTTTGCTGGTGACATAGGTGCTTTATGGTTAAGGTTGCTGTTCCCAGAGGCTGTCCCCATTCCTCCTCATGCTTTCCAATTGTCCCTTCTCCAGGAACTGCAGGCTGACTGCCTCCCCTGCTTTAAACCCGCCTGACTTGTCCACCTGCCACGTGTTTCTAAGGCTAGACCTTTCTTTGCCTCTAAGGGCTCCTGTGACTAGATAAGGTCCACTCAATAGTCTGGGATAATCTCCCTAGTTTAAGGTCTGTAAACTTAATTATAATAGTGAAGTCTCTTGGGTCAAGTAACATAACCTATTCACAGGATCCAAGGATTAGGACATCTTTGAGGGGACAGTCTGACTTCTAACGGCAGTTTAGGGGAACAGGCACACCCACTGTCACAGTCATTGTTCCCCATCACCTTTCTTTCTATATCAGGCAGACCTTCCCCTTATCTGTGTAACTGACACCCAGTAATGACAAAGGTGGGGCACCATAATTCAGCTAACAAGGTTATTTGGGCTGCCCCCCCCTTAATGAGTTCCCCACCTCATTCTTGAATTTACCTGGATTTTGGTCTTCTTGTTTTTATCTCTCCTTCTAACTCTGCCTTTGTCCCTTGGGTTTAGTAGAAAATTGGACTTCCATAGTTTTCACCCACGTCACCTGCCCTAACAAGGCTCCTTCAGTGGTTGAGCGGTCTGGGAAGCGTCTCCATCTGATTGGTCAAGACCTTCACTACCCAGTGTCTGCCTACTTCTCAAGTGCCATTTTCTACCACCCCCAAACCCTTGGAGGGCAGCAATGTCTTATTCAGATCTGTAGCCACAGCTTCTGGAACAGTGGCTGGCATAGTGTAGCCAATACAAGCTTGTCGAATTTTGAACACACAGAAAGTGGATGGATGGATGGATGGATGGATGGATGGATGGATGGATAGGTAGATGGGTGGATGGATTAAATGAACAAAAGAATTCAGTTAGTTATGAAGTATTGCTTTTTCCTACGTGTTATGATTCATGAGGTAGGCCAGCAGGGTAAAACCCAAATGTATTTTCCTTTATAGTTTATTTATTAAACAAACATTTACTGAGTGCCTACCATAAATTAGATTCTCTAATAGGTTCTGCCAGTGATGAATAAGACATGCTCCTTGACCCAAGGGAAGTTTACTTTTCATCAGGGAGTGTAGCTGTATACACATTTGTTTCCACTTTACTTCCTCACGTCTTCTGACCCATCCCTTCCTCCTGTTCCCGCCATTCTGCATCTGCTCCCTAAGTCACTGCCAGACCCCAGAACTGTGCCAGCAATTCTGCAAAGACAGAGATCTCTCAACCTAGGTTAAACGTTGAAACTAGGTATTAGAAAGGGTTTGGGAGCTGGTCAAATGTCTTCATCAGCAAAGAAGAGAGTAGACCGAATTTTAAAGAGTCTTGAGGGCACATGCCGCTATGAGCACTGGGTGTTACACTTAACTAATCAATCATTGAACACTGCATCAAGCACTAATGTACTATACAGTGGCGAACTGAACATGATAAAAATATAAATACTTTTTTTTTTAAAACTTTGTTATTTTGATTGTCCCTCTTAAGGACATTTGCATTTAACTTCCATTCTTTCTAGCACAGATCAGTTTTGGTGCTGGTTTCACCACCAGAACCAAATGAGAAAAGCACCACGGCTGCACCAAAAGAAGACTGTAAACTTTAAGCCAGAGTAGCTTGGGTTTTCTGGTAATTTGCCCCTGCTCCACTCCCCCCACCCCTCTGATCCCATGGGGTGAAATTAACATGACTTAAAAGTAACCATTTGAAAGGCAACAATTCAGTGACATTTATGATGTTGTGCAACCACCACTTCTATCTAGTTTCCAAACTTCCATTACTCTAAAAGGAAACCCTGTATCTATTAAATAGTTACTTCCCTATCCCCCCTCCACAAAGCCCCTGGCAACCACTTATTTGCTCTCTCGCTCTCTCTCTGTCTCTATGGGCCTTTCTACTCTGGGTATTTCATTTAAATGAAATCAAGTAATATGTGACTTTTTGTTTCTTTTCTTTTCTTTTCTTTTTTAATTTAAATTAGTGCAGAGGATGGGAGGGAAAGGGAGAGAAAATTGAATGAGAAGAAATCAGACAAACTATGAGAGATTCATGACTTTGACATTTTGTTTCTGGCTTCTGTCACTTTGCATCACGTTTCTGAGGTTTGCGGATACATTTTGTCAGTACTTCTCACCTTTTTTGGGTGAATAATGTTCATTCACCGTAATTTATCCATTTATCCACTGATGGATGTTTGGGTTGCTTTCACCTTTTGGCTACATGTGTGAATTATGTTGCTATATACATGTGGATATGTGCTTGAGAACCTGTTATCAATTCTTTGGGGTATGGTGCTGGGTCATGTGATTATTTTGTGTTTAATTTTTTAAGGAACTGTTCTCCACCACGTGTTTGTCTGTCACAAATACCATTTTTGTTCACAGCAACAATGTACGGGATGGATGGATGGATGGATGGATGGATAGATGGATGGTTGGGTGGATGGATGGATTGTTGGATGGATGGATGAATAGATGGGTGGATTTCTGTGTATCCTTGCCAACACTAGTCATTATCCTTTTTAAAGAAATTATAGCCATCCCACTCTGTGTGAAGTAGGACCTTATCCCTTACACAACATTTTCTCTCTACTTCATTTCCCACTTTCCCTCTAGTTGGGAAGGGCTTATTCTGAGTTTTTGCCTTTCATGCCAACATGGGCTCACACATTCCATACCAAGTCCTTTTATTTTGCAGGGATGACTTCTGGGTTCTTCCAGTCATCAGAAAATCCGAGTTCTAGCCTCTGCCCACAGCATACTACCTGGGTGATTTGATGGAAGCTACTTTACCCAGCAGAGCCTTCATTTCTTCATTTGTTCAATATGTGGGGATTGAGAATCCCCCATTGGGTGGGTGCAGGGTTCCAACAAGCTGTGAGTTGTATGTACATGCCTGGTTGTGCTCTTGTTATCATTGGCCAGAAGGACTGGCTTTATTTTACTGTGTTTCCCTCACACCGTATCTGGCCAACAATAGAGGATCTAGGATGGATGGATGAATGACTATTATCATTATTTTCTCACTGTGGGAATGATACAGAGCTAGGGAAGATATTCCAGTTTGTCTTTAAACACAGTTTAAAAGAGTAAGGAATGTATAAGCTGGAGAGTGCATAATTTTGTGTCAGAAGAGGACTCCTCCTTCTCCTGGATTGTGCAATCCTGGATCCACTTGTAAAACGAGGTGCCAGTCTCTAAAGGGGACCCACTTCGCACCAGCCACATTTTGCTAGCATCTCCAGGTCACAGTATAAGGTGGGAAGTCAAAGGTATTAAGTTTTCTGTTTATGGGCCCTCCAGGCCCTGGCTTCACATGGAGATACAATCTTTTCCAATTATGGGATGCATTCTATTCCCATCCGCATCTGAGAAAGGGGTTTCTGACCCAAACTACCTGACTCTGATCCAAACTCCCACATTTCACAATATACTTCAGCTCCAGGCTTACTGCTCTGGGTTCTCTACTACCTATTTTCTTTCCTCCTTCTTTTTTCTCCCTAATGCTTTTGAACACAGGCATGTTCTCATTATTATAAAAATATTTTATCTGTAATTTCCATGCAGTTGGATCAGAGAGAAGTTTCAGAGCATACTCACACCTCCAAATTGGCCTAGAGGGCAACCTTCATTGCTCTTCCTACCTTTCTATGAACAGGGTCTGGAAGGTTCATACCACACCCCCTTCATTTACAAGTAAGTAAGCAGAAAGTAAATGATACAAGGCTTCCTATGTTTGCGTTTCTAACAACCCTATGCAGGGAATGGCTTTATTCTCATTTTATGGAAGAGGCACCAATCTGATAGGTTAAGGATGCCCCTGTGAAATTAGATTGTCTCACTCTGACTCTGACTCTCATGAAACAGGGCGTCTGTCAGCACTGCATCGGTGTGAGGAAGAGAACACACACACACACACACACACGCACACTCATGCCTATGTTGCACACTGTAGATGTACTTTTCGGTCCATGCTGCCAATCACGTGTTGAAAGGATCTTTGCTTAGAGCTTGTCAACACCATCATTTACTTTTCAGCTGCTTCAACAGCGACAGAACTGCTCTCTAGTCCTTCCACTTGATTGATGGGAGAAATCAAGGCCTTTGCAGTGGGCCCCGCCTATTAGCAGGCTCTAGGAGAGGGTGCCCTGTGCCCCTTCCCACCCCCTTTTTTTTTCCAGAAGCCAAGGGATGCGGAGAGACAGGGAGCACCGAATCCGACAGTAATGGACTGTAATTTGAGTTCTCAGTTTATTTTAACTGCCCGGGTGTGATTGCCTGTGAAAATGGTTTGATTTTATGTTCTTTGTGAAGCTGCGTCAAGCCCCATTTGAAATAACTAGGGCCTTACTTTCTCAGAGTGGAGATGAGTGGAGTGGGGAGAAGGGAGGGTAAGCTTCCAAGAGAACATGCCGGAAAGAATGCATAGTAACCACGCGCAGAAGTGAGAGGGCAGATGGAGAAAGCCAAGCTATAAATCTGCCCTCAGGTGACCTGCAGTCTTGGCAGATAACAGGTGGAATATGCATCTGGCACTTTTTATATCTCTCCTCCAATCAGCAGCTGCTCTGTTGGGTCTGGCCAGGCGGGCATGGGATGAGATCTGCTCCATTTCCAGGCACAATGATAATTCATAAAGGAAAAGTAGGAGAGGTCCGAGGTCAGGCCTACTAACCAGGGCACCATAGAACCCAGAGGAGAAGTTGCTACTGCTTTGTCCAAGCTATTTTTCACACAGGCAGAGCTCAGAACTGTGATGTCCAGTTCAATAGACACTGTCCACAGGTAGCTACTGAGCACCTGAAATGTAGCCGAATTGAGATGTGCTCTAAGTATAAATTACACACCAGATTTCAAGAGCTTAATGTGATAAAAGGTAAAATAGCTAATTAATAGTGTACGCCAGTTTCGTGTTGAAATGGTAATATTTGGGATCTATTGGGTTGAATAAAACATACCATTAAAATTAACTTTTGCTCTCTGCGTTTTCTCAGTGTGGCTACTGGAAAATGTGAAATTACCTGTATGGTTCACATTACTATTGGACTGTGCAATCCAAAGACTTCCCAAAATCCAGCATCCACCCTTAGGCTATAGCACAGACAAAACAATCAGGGATCTTGCACAGTTGACAACACTGTCCCCTTGAGGAAGCAATATTGGAATGCAAGAGAGTGGGAGGTCTATTATCATAGGAATTTCTTAGAACAAACCGAATGTTTCACTAAAGTGAATCCTTCAACGCCGTTGTATTTTTGTTCAATTAAGAGAAAAATCCTTATGCGATATGGATATCAGTGAGGCCTCTCTCTAGCTGTTGAGGTTCAAATTAATTTGTCCAGATGACTTCTAACCCATGGTCCATGGAAGTCTCCAATTTCTGCTAATAGTGTAGGGAGTGCAGGAAGGAGCTTTCCTGTTTGGGCCCCTGTGGCTCTTGGGCCCTTTCTGCATTTCTCCACCATCAATCGGTACAAGGAATGTCCCCATTTGGGGTTTCTTTCAAAAAGAATTCACACATAGAGCATTCATGACTTTAGAAGGTTGCGTAAATACAGGAACAGAGGGGCTTCCTGGGGAAAAGTCACATTAAGCTGTGCAGAGCCTTTTACCATTTGGCCCATGTACTGGTCAGGGGTTGCTGGACTGTACTAGGGTAACTCAAGGTCTCAGAGTCCTATAAGTTACTTCTCACTAGCACTGCAAGGCTATGGTACATACAGCAGGTAGACTGTGATTCTGCTCCATGGGTCTCTCTCATTCTAGGATTCAGGCTAAAGGGGTAGCCCCTAAGAGGGAGGCTGGACATCATAAAGGCCTCGTGCTTGAAGGTGGCACATCAATTCCTTCTGCTCCCATTCCACTAACCAAAGCTGACCCCACTGGGATGGAGAAAGGACTTCTCCACAGGGAAGTGCTGCAAGTCACATAGCAACAGACTCCAGGGTCAGTTTTGCTCACAGTCCATTGGCCAGAACTAGTCACGTGACTCCAGTACACACACAGCATTTGGAGGCAGGGAAGCACCAGCCATTCGGTTAGAACTGTCTCTGGCATCATCTCCACCTTCTGTGGTGGCTTCCAAGAGCACAATGCTTTAGATCACAGCTGACTTGGTGGTCCTTCCAAGACATGAGTAGAAGTCCCCAGTGGACCTTTTGAGCCTTTGGCTCACAAAAGACACCAACAGACCTTAAGAATCCCTTAGAGAGAAGACTGACTTCTCAGAACTGTGGCCATATGTTCTTCACTGTCAGGGTTACCCACTACCTTTCTTCTATGAGTCCTGACAGCCACTGGGATGGTGGGCTTAGAGATTACCCAAAGCCATCTCTGACCCATTGAGGAACCTACAGTGGGTGGTCGATTGGTGGTCAGCCGTATACGTACCAAGGCTAGGAGGCTACAGAGAACATAGTAGTAGTCCTGGACTTGAGAAGCGTGAAAATGAACAGGAGACAGCATACCCATATAACTAAATGACCAGTAGGTACAACCAGGCTGCAGAGGGAAAGCACTCAGGAACAGCAGCTTTCAAGACTATGGAGCTGGAAGGATCATGGTCTAGATTTTCAGAGATGAGGAAATGAAGAGGAGGAGGAAGAGAAAAGAGCAAGAAAGAGAGAGAGTATCAGCAGCTCATTACTGGAAATGGTTAAACAACCTCTTAAATCTCATGACTCTCCAAAATATGTTGGGCATAAACTGGCATATTGTAGGTGCTTTAATTAGTCAGGATATTTAACACAAGTTGCTAAAACAACAAACCCCAAAATAAATCTCAGTGGTTCAACACAACAGAAGTTTGCTTCTCACGCCTTTGCAGTTCCATAAATGTCAAATGGATCAAGTGGGTAGCTCTTCCCCAAGAATTCATTTGGGAGCCCGCACATCATGTGGCTCTACTGTCACATCACCGAGTTCTTCACTCTCAGCCATGTGGCCACGGGACAGAGAGTGTTTATGACATCTAGAGAAAAGGACCACGCCTTATCTTCCCTCTTTCATTTTCTCTTTGCCTCCCTTCTCCCTCCCTCCTTCCTTTCTTCCCTACTTCTATCCATCCTCCCTCTGCCCCTTTTTCTAGCAAATATTTACTGAATATCCTGGTAAATAATGCTACATGAGTGAATAATGATGCTACATGGGTGAATAATGAGAGAGGAGGAGGACAGCCTTAAGTGAGGGTTGCAAGTGGACCCCTTTCCAGCACAAGTGTCTTCTTGCGGTGCTGGCATTGGAGTCGGAGATGGGGAGAAGTCAGCCTGTTCTCATTCCATATCAACAGCCACTAGTAGAAGAATGCCCAGGTTTCAGGTATGTTGATAGACCAAGTCACACAATGTTAAAACAGAAACAAACATTTAATGTGGGAAGATGTGGCAAGTCAGAGAAATAAAGCAGTCACCGATGGACCTGCTGAGGCTGGACCCAGCCTCCAGACATGTTGTAGGGCTCTTCTCCAGTGCCCCATGGTCAGCGTCCTATCTGAGCCTCCTGCCCTGAGCCAGAGAGAGTCATGGCCACAGCTACCGTCACACCTGCCACCTTCAATGTCACTTTTCCAGTGGTTAGCAACCCCAAATGTAGCTCATTTTATTATACACTCATAAGGATGGCTTTATGAGTTCTTAATTGCTGCAGTAAAGGCTTGATATTTAACGCCAAACAGTCAGCGTTGCAGGATATCGTGTGGGCGGAATTGGGAAACACACACACACACAC
>NC_081562.1:12701686-12749530 GCF_022355385.1 Mustela nigripes
ACTAAGATGGAGGTTACAGTCCCCAGGAAGGTACTCACCACCTTTACTAAGATGGAGGTTACAGTCCCCAGGAAGGTACTCACCACCTTTACCATCCACACTGGTGGCCTTGTTCTTCTCTCTCTTTGCACCCCCACCTGCCTTTCTGTGCCCTTCCTCCTCTCCCCTCATGCTGGAGGATCCGAGCAACATTGACTAGATGGGTACATTTGTGTGGTGCATGGCCATGACCATCACAACCCTCCCATGATGTGTCTGCCATTGTTCTGCCTGGAAAATGAGGGTACAAAGGCTCTGAGGGCTGAGGGCCTTTGTCTGAGGTCACACAACCAGTCGGCAGCAAAACTGGGATTCAGTTTGAATCTAGGGCCAGTGCTAATTCTGTGGTTTAGCTCCAGTGCTCACCTCCCATCTGGCTGTTAATTTTAATACCTGCACCCTCACTTAGTCCAAGAGGCTTGGGGCCTCCAGCTTCACCAAAGGATAAAGTACAGGACCAGGAGGGAGGCAGCTTTGTCTTACTTTTTGTAATAAATATATTATCTCGCCTTTATTTTCTTCCTGTTGATTAGTGGATTTGCACCACCACCCCCCCCCCCCCCCCCCCCCCCGCCATATTCAGGATTTTATCTGCAATCTGCGAGATGGGTAAGCAGAAGCAAGGGAGTCCCGCATCCCGGAGGCCCACTTCCAATCCAACTGGGTAGCTCACCCTTTGTCCTCTGTGTTGTATTCTTGCTGGTGTGACCCTTCATCTTTTGTCCCAAAGCCTGGGATGCCCAGTGCCACCTCCACTGGCTTATCCTAGTCTACTTTATCTTGAAGGCCCAGCTTAAACGTGTCCTCCTCTGAGAAGTCCTCCTTGATCCCGCTTAGCCAAACTTGATCTCTCCTTATACCTGACCTCTGTTGTCCAGTTGGCCCTTTTCAACCTTGTATTATAGGGAGGGTGTTTGCAACTCATCTCACCTGTAAAATTTTACAGGAGAAGTAGGCGCTGTGGTAATTACCTGGACTTTGGAGGCAGAGAGACTTGGGTCCACAATGGTGGTTCTGTTATTTATGAGTTCCGTGACCTCAGGCAAGGGACATAGATCCTCCACCTCTCAGCTTCTCCAGCTCCAACACAGAGGCTGTGACATCTACGTCACAGGTGCTGTGGGTGCCAAAGAAGATAGGGGTTGGGAACACTTCAGCAACACAGTGTCTGACACACAAGAGGCTGGCACATAGCGGGTGTTACCACCTTTGTTACTAAATAAATGTGGATTTGAGTCCCAGCTCCACCTCTTCCTTTGGCTTTAAAGATCTCCTTGAGCCTCAGTTTCTTTATCCTCAAATAGGGATAATAATGCTTCTCTGATAGGAGATTAAAAGATATAAGTAAAAATGCATGGCATACCTACATAAAGTAGGTATTCATTAAACATTTATGGGATGGATTAATAAATTAATAAGCAGTCATAATGGCGGTAGGGGCCACAGTTACCTCTGGCTTATTCAAAGGTCATATGACTACTTACTAAAGATCTTACAAAAAGTCAGTGAATAACAATAGCAACCATTTACACACCTCCATTATACAAATATTTAAAAACAGTATCTGATAACCCTATGAGACAGTAATTATTACCCTCAACAAAGATCTGGCAAATTTGGGGTTCAGGCTCTTAACCACTACATGAGGTTGCCACTCATGAGATGGGAGAGTTCAGGCGTTTTGAGAGTCAAAACACTGCTCGTACAAATGGTAGTTAAGGCAGCTCAAAATAGCTTAAGCCAAAGGAGAACTTATGGTTCATATAGCTGGGAAGAATATAGGATTTCTCTGAGAACTGAGAGAAATTCTGGAACCTTATATTCCCCAGGACCCCAAAATTAACCCACCCAATTTCCCCCTGTTAAAATTTGCATATCATTTAAGTGCAGAATCAAAGCTTCATTATCTTTCTCTTTTTCTTTTCCACAGAACACTAATTGCTGCATTCTCAGACTCCCCTGAATACTTTGTTCATAAGAAAGTACTGGCCAGATTTTGCCTCCTATGGTAGCAGTGCTTATCTCTGTAATTATATGCAGACCAATTCAGCATCTGGTGCTCAAAAATATTTCTGAATAGATTGATGGATGGATCAAGAAATGGATTGATAGGTACATGGATAAATGGATAGAGGTAGGTAAACATAAATGAATGGATGGATGGGTGAATAAATGAGTAGATGGGAAATGTATTGATGGATAGAATTGTGGTTGGGTGAATGGATTGAAGGGTGGATGGACAAAGATAAATGGATGAAGGGAGATAATTTCATGGATAGACTGATGGATGGTTTACTGAGTGAGCGGAGGTGTCGGTGAACAGGTAGATGGAGAATGAGATGGGTAGATAGATGTTAGAAGGGCACCTTTCCCTTTCAGCACATAGAGAATTTTAGTTCCTCCTTGTATAAATAAAATATGGAGCTGGAACGATTTTCCTTCATTTTATTTTTTTCCATGATAATTCTGTTAGAAGACATCAGGACCAAGACGATGCTTTCTTTTGATGGAGGCTGAGAAAATGCAAGCAAAATGTCTACCTGTTGTAGTTTTTATATTGCTCGTCATAATGTGTTTGAGTATCTCACTGAAGAGGAAAAGGAAAAACAGATTTTATATAAACATGTGACAGTCCATTAATCTTGACTTGCCTCCCTCTTGGATTCTGAGACTAATGCTGCCCACATGGACTAGGGAGGGAAGAAAGCTGGGAGGAGAATGGAGCAGGAAGATGGACTCGTTTATCACTTATTATCATTCCTGGGGCAAAACAACACCCCAAGAATCATATCTTGCTTTCTCCCTTTAACTCGCTGTCTGCTGCACTCCTGCCACAAGGCTCAGTGCCTTCCTCTGCTTCAGCATGAGCAGGAACAATTCTGGATCTGAGTCATGAAGTAAAGTATGTTCTTAGAATTAAATGTAGCCCCCATGTTCTAGTCTGATTAAGCTGGAAGGGTCACTACAGTCATGTTAGATGAATATTGTTTTGAAGTGATGCAATGGGAAGGAAAGGCAGGCAAATTTGAGGTTGTGTCTGAATTCTTTCTCTCACTGAGTGAGGGACTGCTGTTTCTTTTTTTTTTTTTTTTTAAGATTTTATTTATTTATTTGTAAGAGAGAGAGAGAGTGAGAGAGAGCACAGGCAGAGTGGAAGGCAGAGTCAGAGGGAGAAGCAGGCTCCCTGCAGAGCAAGGAGCCCGATGCGGGACTCGATCCCAGGACGCTGGGATCATGACCTGAGCCAAAGGCAGCTGCTTAACCAACTAAGCCACCCAGGCGTCCCGGGACTGCTGTTTCTAGCAACATCGTAAACCAGGTGCCTCCTACCAGTACTACTCCCCAACCCTCCTGCTGAAAACATCTGTCACTGTTGGATGAAATATTTTTACATCTTTTTGAGTGCTTTCTTTGAGCTGGCAAGAAGTGAAGTGATGCTCATGATAAGGACATAGAATTATAAGCATAGCACCGAAGCTACCTTGTTCCTGGAGGACATTTTCTGATCTTTGTGAAACTTGATTTTAAGTTCTTGCAGCTCTTCAGGCTGGAGACAGAAGACAAAACCCAAAGCCCACTCAAGACAAGGTGATGTCTATTGTAGGATCTCCCCCAATAAAACTGGGCTCTGCAGAGTGTTAGTATGCTTTAGCGCACAGGGGAGTTAGAAATACACGTCCTAGAGAATTGCAAAGAACTTTGCAACAAAAACAAATTTGCCTAAGCAAACCTTAGCAATAAATAAAGAAGAAAAATATCTCATGAGCATTTACAAACACAAACGTGTCATCATACAGGTTGCAGTCAGAATTCACTCTTTCTGTTGAATTTCCAGATAAGAGGTCAGTTTAAAATGGTCCTAGCTTTGTAGACTCTATCCCTATGCACTTGACAGAAACCTAGGCAAATCTTCTCTGGAATAACCCAGCCGAAATTACCTCGAGGTAAAGTATCCAGGAAAATGTGCATATCTCAGTAAAGTAAGCCACTAACTTTTCATAGTTTTTTATGGGCTAGACTTAACTTTCTCCCTCAACCCTATAGTTGTCATCTTTCAAAATGGAAAGCTCTCAGTTGAGTCCTAGATAATACAGCTTTCTTTGAAAGAAGAAAATAGAATGGATGATAAGAATAAGAAAGAAGAAGAGAAATGATACACATGTCCAGGAAGAAACATAATTTACATGACTGTTACTATACTGCTGGGTAGACAGCCTGTGGCCAATTTCAATTAAAATAAATAATACTGAAAAGGGTACTTTTATGCTCAAATATTTGCCCAGGTTCTTTTTATTTACTTGGAGTAGTTTCTTAAAAGTACAATTACTGAACTGAAATGAGTGAATATTTTTAGGTCTCCTAATTCTCAATGAAATAATTTAACCAAAGAGCTTTAATGAACCTCAGTGAAGTAAAATATAAGGAATTTAAGGTTATTTTTATGAAAGGTAGGGAGAAATGAAGAGTTGTAAATGCATTGCATTTTGATCTGACTAATTCATCAAATATCTCTCAAGCTCATGCTTTTTATCAAGGAAATCCTAGGTCCTAGGGATGCAACCATAAAAGAAACTCACAATCCTTGCCCTTCAGAAACTAACCATAAGTAAAACAAGGTGGATAATTAATTGTATACCCATACTTGGCACTGTGCCAGCACCTAGTACCTGCTAAGTAAATATTTGTTGAGTCAACTACACAGAGTAGTTAGCACTTAACGGTGCTGTGGTAAAGACGTAGGATTTATCAGTTGGGCCAAGCAGCGACAGGATGTGGGTTTGATCAAGTACTCAGACACCCAGCTTCCAGCTAAAAAGTCAGTGTCCTGAAACAAGACCTGAAAGATGAAATTCTATCTTCTACTGGGAGCCTCCTTGCAGAGACATGGGAAGTAAATCCCAGTGAGCTTGGGAGGTGATGGAAAGTAGAAGCACATGGCACTTTGAGTTTGAGACGTCATGAAAATCCCCAAGATGCAAGCCAACGTGCTGAGCTGCTAAATACCTCTTGTCTCAAGAACTTGGAATTGGCTCTTTTCCATGGCTGGACCACTCTTCTCTAAGAGCCATGGCCTGTGGCTTTCACCCCCACACTTCATGCAGATCTAATAACACCACAGAGAGGATCGTCTTGGCCCTCTTGGTACTCATGTCCTTCCTTATCCTGCCTTAAATATCTCCATCTTATTACCAGGTAACTACTATTCTTATTTGTTAAATGTCAACCCCCTTCATTAAAAGGTAAAGGAGAAGGGTCTTTGTCTCTTTTGTTCACTCTGGTAACCACAATGTTCAGAACAACTTTGCAGTTTGCCACAGAAGCTCTGCCCAGTGTCCATACTTAACAAGACTAATGCTAAGATGTTATATGTTCTCACAACACAAAAGGGACTCAAGGAATTTTTGGAGGTAATGAAGATTCTACATATTACCTGTATTGTGGTGATGGCTTCACAAGCATATGCATATGTTCAAACTTATCAAATTGTCTACATTAAGTATGAACAGCTAATAAAACTGGTAAAAAAAAAAAAGAGGCTCTATGGATATTGGTTGAGTGAATAAATGAATGAATAAGTCAATAATTTTGCCTGGAAAGCCATCTTATTTAGCTACTTAGCTCTTGTAGTAACTGCCATTCACTAAGTGCTTACTGTTTTCAGGCACCATTTGACTTTTCTTTGTACATTATTTCATTTAATCACCCAAGAAACGTATGCAGTGAGCCCTACTTGTATCTCATTTTATAGATACAGTGACTGTATAAGATAGAGAGGTTATAAAATGTTCTTGGTACAGTGGCTTTTACTTGTTGTTGTTGCTTTATTTAACATTGAGGAGGGTTTGTGTGTCATCTTAATTATATCACATGACAGCTAACACAGCAGAGGAAGTCTTCGGAGAAAACGCGGGATTTGGAATCAGGTAACCTGAATTTTATTTTATTTAAAAAAATTTTTTTTTTAATTTCTTTTCAACGTAACAGTATTCATTTTTTTTTGCGCCACACCCAGTGCTCCATGCAATCTGTGCCCTCCCCAATACCCACTACCTGGTTCCCCCAACCTCCCACCCTCCGCCCCTTCAAAACCCTCAGGTTGTTTTTCAGTGTCCATAGTCTCTTATGTTCACCTCCCTTTCCAATTCCCCTCAACTCCCTTCTCTTCTCCATCTTCCCATGTCCTCCATGTGTGACCTGAATTTTAGCTCTGAATTCTAGCTCTGAAGCTCTGCTCCTGTCAAACTGTGACTTGGGTGGGAGCCTCACTTTCTCCATCCATAAAATGGAAGTTCCTTCCTGTCTCTCCTGCTCTACAGGGTTATTGTGAGCATAATGTAAATTAACAAATGGGAAGGTTCTCAGCAAGCTATAATTTGCTAAACAAATCTGTCTATATTCTTAAAGCTATACCCTCAGGGGAACTAAGTCTGAAAGACCTGAAGTTTCTGAGCTTCCCTGTTTACCTTCCTTTGCATATTTCATTTGCTTGACTTTGGTGGACGGGATCATTAATATTAATGTTCAGGTTCCATGAATTATGCACCTGAACGAAGAAAATTTTCTTCTACCTTCCCCATTTTATACTTTGTCTCACTGGCCCAGTGAGATTTTGCCACTAACAAAGACCCCCCACAAAAAATGAAGACAAGATATGTCCTTGGGATGGTAGAACATGTGGCCATTCTCACCCTGGGCACCGTCCACTGCCAGCACAAAGTCCAAGCATATGCATATGCCAGCATGCATTTGAGTTTCCAAGGGTTGATCTCAGTGTTCACAGAAGTTCCATTGGGCCACCTACTGACTTAGTACCTGAGGTCAAAAACACCTCTTAGTGGAAGTCCAGTTACATACTCAGTCAATGGTTTGTCTGGTAATGGAACTTGAGGAGGCATGTTGAAGATCTAATCCTAAAAGGATGAGGGAAGAGCATATTGCTAACTTACAATGTTGCCTCAACATCTCCACAACCATCAACAAGGTATCAAGGGAGGTGGAGGGAAGGTGCCTGTGGTAGACAGAATAATGCCCCCACCCCGAAGATGTCCACATGCTAATACCCAGAATATGTGACTATGTTACCACACATGGTTAACAGGTTGTAAACAGAATTAAAGCTGCTGATCAGATGACTTTGAGATTGGCCCATTATCCTGGATTCTCCAGGTGGGTCTAATGTAATCACAAGAGTTTTTAAATGGAGAAGAGGCAGAAAAGAGTATGTCAGAGTGACGCAGTGTGGGACTCAGCTTGCTGTTGTTGGCTTTGAAGACGGAAGGAGGTCAGGAGCCAAGGAGTGTGGGCAGCCTTTAGAAGCTGGGAAAAGCAAGTAAATATGTTTCCCCCTAGAGCTTCCAGAAACAAATTCTGTTCTGCCAACATCTTGATTCTAACCCAGTGAGGCTCCTTTTAGATTTCCAACCTCCAGAACTATAATGCAATAAATCTGTACTCTTTTAAACTACTAGGTTTGTGGTTTATTGGTTACAAGAGCAACAGGGAAATAATACACTGCCAATGCTCTGAACCTCCCCTGGAAGTTTCTGATCAGAGACTGTGGCTCATTGCCCCCAAAAGCTGCAATACTCCATTGTTAAACCAATCTGGACGTTACAAGACCAAAGACATGATGAGAACACTAAATCAGTGAGCTGGAGGTCTATGTTCTCTCTGAATCTCTGCTTACTCATATCTGAGAGGGTTGGACATTAGTCTCTGTAGGAACATTTTGCCTCTGTGGCTTGAGACTACTGTCCTGGTAAGAATGGACCCAGTGGCTGTAGAGAACTGATGTCTCAACACCAAAATTCTTTTTAGGGATACAAGAGGCATTTCATAATGCTGCTGTATCTGATATTCATTGCTGCACCAAAAAAATTGTCCCAGAACTTTCAGTTGAGGACAACGAACACGTGTTATCTCACATAACACGTGGCTGAGGCCTCTGGGTGCACGTTAGTTGGCTGCGTCTGGCTCATGTCCCTCACAAGGCTGCAGTCAAGGTGTTAGCTGGGTCCACAATCAAGACTTGACAGGGGAGGATCTGTTTCCAAGCTCCCTGGTGTGTTTAAGTGGCTGCTTGGTGGACTTCAGGTCCTCACTGGCTACTGGCTGGAGATGTAACTTCCATGCCATGTGTCCTTTTCATAGAGCAAATCACAATAGGGCAGCTGGCTTCCCTCAGACTGAGTAATATCCAAAGTGGCTTATGATCCTTTCTCCTGTATTCTGAGAAGGGAATTAGCGAGTTCAGCCCACACTCAGTTGTGGGGGGTAGGGGATGACACAAGAGCATGAACACCAAGAAGCATGGTTCATGGTGGGCCATCTCAGAGGCCACCTGCCTCAGACGCCCTCTATAATATGTGTAATAGGATGATGAACGGTGAATATCCCCAACTATTACAGAGGATAATGAGTTTGATTCTTGGATGAGGGAAAAATCATATTTTACTGTGGCTGGTTTGACCAAAAGTTAGGAGATGGATCTAATGAACCTAAAGTCATGTCTTCAAATCTCTTTCAGGCCTACCACCTTCAGCCTGGCCTGAAGCTGCTGAGGGTGAAGGATGGGAACGTTTCTGTTCTCACTCTCATACAAGCTGGCATCATTTCACACCTGGATGACTGCAAGAGCTCCTTAATGGCCTATTGCCTTTTAATCTTCCTCCTTTTCAACTCATTTTCTACAAAATAGCAAGAATATCTTTAAAATAAATTATGCCACTCCTCTGCTTAGATCTTTCAATGGTTCTCATTTATTTAGGATAAAGCCTGAAATTCTTACCAGCCTACAAGACCAGCATGATGATTTGGCAGCTGCCTATTACTCCAGTCTAGTTTAAGTCTTCTGTTTCCCCCTTACTCCTGGCTTTCTCAGCACTGGGCCCTGCTTTTAGTCCCTTGAAACTATCCAGTTCCTTCTTGCCCCAGGACCTTTACACATGCTATTGCTTCTGCCTCAGATAGGCCCTTAGAACTCTACCTGTAGTTTTTATCTATTTAAATGCCATATCTTAAAGTGGTGTGATTTATAATTATACACATGGCTTCCTTGTTTAAGGCCTATCTCCTTCATTTGAGTCAAAGTTTCAGAGGGGAAGACCCATACCTCATATGCTCACCACTATATATCAGCATCTTTAAAAAAAGTATCTAGTACATACAAAACTGGTATACAGTTACTGAGTGAATAAAGAGAATCCAAGAGTATCCAATCCTTAGCCTGGACTAGCCACATCTCCTTCCCACAGGTCTTATAAGATCAATATAGAATGAATGAAGAACAAAGCAAGGGACTTCAAGTTTAACTCCAATAAGCAACATTCAGCCACATGTAGGCTCTCCTTTTCTCCTATACTTGTTAGCTTTAAATATATCCTTGGGTGGGGCCCCTGGGTGGCTCAGTCTTTGAAGGGTTTGATTCATGACACCGGCTCAGGCACTGATCTCAGGGTTGTGAGTTCAAGCCCTGTGTTGGGCTCCATGCTAGGCATGGTGCTTACTTAAATATAAATAAATAAATAAATAAATAAATAAATAAATAAATAAATAAAATCTTGGACCATTCAAGTTGAAGGACTAGTGTGTCTATTTCCTGCCATTGTTCAAATATGTATGCTACTTATTTCAATGAAACTGAAGACACCACAGGAAAAAGATGTAGGGGAAAAAATAATTTGCCCCATGGTAGAGAGCCAAGCTTACTAAGGCTGCTCACAGACCTATCAGTCTAGGGTAGCATCAATGGGCCACATTCTTTCTCTTGGAAGTAATGAGAACATCCAAAAGGGAGAGAAAGAAAGATGTGAGGCTGTGTCATCACTGACCTGCAGGAGGAAGAAAGAGGAGGACATGTGCACTATATAATCTCCCCATTTCCTTGAAAGTGCTACCTATTAGGATCCTGGTTCTCATAAAATAGCCTGGAATGAAGCAATCCAGGTCATCCCCCTCCTTCCAACTCTTCCTTCTCGATGTGGGAATGCTGTGACCTTGATCCTGCTACATCTTTGGGAAGACAGGAAAGCAAGAGGGATGGATTGTGCCCTGGACTTTTCTTCTTAGAGAACAGCAATGACAGTTACTGGCATACAGCTGCTCCTGTGTGTGTGGAAAATGGAGGCGCTACCTTGGGTCTTTTATTCTTTCCCCTTTAGATGGCACTTTAAATTTTGAACAGGGACTTCACATTTATTATCTCCTTTGATCCCTATAGCCACTCTGCAACATTGATTGGGATAGGACTTTAATCCCATTTGAAAGATGAATCAATAGACTTAGGTCTATTACATATTTGAAAACATTGCCAGCATGAAAATATTTTGGAATAACTTTTTTTTTAGAGTCTATACATTTTAAAAATGATACTTCTCAAAGTATTAGAGGTCTAGCATTCTTATTAACTTATGCAAGTATTTGTGAAAATATTATGACTTTGATTGTTGAAGATCAAATTTTTTCCTCAAATATTTCTCCACTTTTCTTCTTCTTCTTTATCTGCCTGCCCCCCCTGATTTCCCTGTCCTTGATGAATGATTCAATCTTAAATCTATTAGTTGGGACAGAAGAAGGTAGGCATCAGCATCTGCAGACAAGAGAACGCAGTGTTCTGGGATGAGTAGCCAAGCCCAGGGAGTGGGGGAGGACTATATGTGAGGGCTGCCCAAGCAGAATAAGTTGAGCCTGATCATGCAAATCAGCAGCCTGATGTGAAGTGTCTGGGCCTGAAGCATGTGGAAAGGTTGTCCTTGTCAGGAAGAGTCATTCCATGTGTGCCAAAGGGGGCATCCATAAAAAGGAGCAGCCCAAGTGTATCCATTCAGGTGGGCAAGGGCAGCTACCTAACCTGGGAATTCAGAACCATAACAGGATAAAGAGCATAATCCTAAAGAAGGGCTGTCCGTGGGGAGTGTTATGTGAGATAGGTTGGTAGGACTAGCTTATAGCAGAGATTGAGAGCATGAACAAAGTGGGGAGAGGTGCCTGGCAGTGGGTGCCAAACTGAAAGCATGATCCTTAAGGGTATGTCTATATGTGGGGCTGGCTCAGGGCAGGGGTCTCTAAGACCTAGCAGGGTAAGACATGTGATCATACAGTGTGGTGGTCCCTCATGGGGTACTGGAATTCAAATGGAAAGAAGGGCCCATGTGCTCTGGGAGAGGCAGTGAAGATGGGAGATTAGATGTGTAGGAGGAATTGACCAAATAGAAGTAAATGAAGTAGGGCCAATAGGAACCATTTGGAGAAGGGAGATACAAATCTAGAAAGAAAATGAAAATGAAAACCATAGTGTTGTAGTACAGTTGGAGCAGATTCGTGGTTTTTCAACTAGATAGATAGAAATGTGAATGTGTGATATACACACATACATTCCCTGGCTCTGTCCACTGAGAAGATGTAGGAGCAGCATCACCCCAATAACAATGAGCACACCTAGAGCCCATATCTTGGTTTCTTAATACCATTTCTTAATACCATTCTTAATACCATTTCTTAATACCACTAGAAGAAGCTAGAATTCATTGGGAACTATCTAATTTCAAGGGTGGGGCAGGGATGAGATCACAAGATGAAAAGAAAACTCCTTGTGACATAGAGAAATAATATGAGCATATTAAAGGGGCACAAACCTAGCTTGAATGGAATACTGCTGGTCAAATTAGAGATAACCTGAGTAACCACATAAATAATAACAGCAATAAATTATAACACACTGAATAAAATAGAAAACCATGAATTCACACATGATAAAAATGACTTAAAAGTTTGATGACAATGAGTTTTAGTAGTTTGGGGGTGGAGTCTTTTGGGTTTTCCAAATAAAGAATCATGTCATCTGCAAAGAGAGAGAGTTTGACTTCTTCATTACCAATTTGGATACCTTTTATTTCTCTTTGTTGTCTGATTGCTGTTGCTAGGACTTCTAATACTATGTTGAACAAGAGTGATGAGAGTGGGCATCCTTGTCATGTTCCTGATCTCAACGGGAAGGCTGCAAGCTTTTTCCCATTGAGGATGATATTTGATGTGGGTCTTTCATAGATAGATTTGATGAAGTTCAGGAATGTTTCCTCTATCCCTATACTTTGAAGCATTTTAATCAGGAACGGATACTGGATTTTGTCAAAAGCTTTTTCTGCATTGATTGAGAGGACCATGTGGTTCTTCTCTCTTCTCTTATTGATTTCTTCTATCACATTGATTGATTTGCGAATGTTGAACCATCCTTGTAGCCCAGGGATGAATCCCACCTGGTCATGGTGGATAATCTTTTTTTTTTTTTAATTTTTTATTTTTTATAAACATATATTTTTATCCCCAAGGGTACAGGTCTGTGAATCACCAGGTTTACACACTTCACAGCACTCACCAAAGCACATACCCTCCCCAATGTCCATAATCCCACCCCCTTCTCCCAACCCCCCTCCCCCCAGCAACCCTCAGTTTGTTTTGTGAGATTAAGAGTCACTTATGGTTTGTCTCCCTCCCAATCCCATCTTGTTTCATTGATTCTTCTCGTACCCACTTAAGCCTCCATGTTGCATCACCACTTCCTCATATCAGGGAGATCATATGATAGTTGTCTTTCGCTGCTTGACTTATTTCGCTAAGCATGATACGCTCTAGTTCCATCCATGTTGTCGCAAATGGCAAGATTTCATTTCTTTTGATGGCTGCATAGTATTCCATTGTGCATATATACCACATCTTCTTGATCCATTCATCTGTTGATGGACATCTAGGTTCTTTCCATAGTTTGGTGGATAATCTTTTTAATGTGCTGTTGGATTCTGTTTGCTAGGATCTTGTTGAGAATCTTAGCATCCATATTCATCAGTGATATTGGTCTGAAATTCCCCTTTTTGGTAGGGTCTTTGCCTGATTTGGGGATCAGGGTAATGCTGGCTTCATAGAAAGAGTCAGGAAGTTTTCCTTCTGCTTCAATTTTTTGAAACAGCTTCAGGATAATAAGTGTTATTTCTTCTTTGAAAGTTTGGTAGAATTCCCCAGGGAATCCATCAGGTCCTGGGCTCTTGTTTTTTGGGAGGTTTTTGATCACTACTTCAATCTCGTTACTAGATATTGATCTGTTCAGGTTGTCAATTTCTTCCTGGTTCAATTTTGGGAGTTTATAGTTTTCCAGGAATGCATCCATTTCATCTAGGTTGCTTAGCTTATTGGCATATAACTGTTGATAATAACTTCTGATGATTGTTTCTACTTCCTTGGTGTTCATTGTGATCTCTCCCTTTTCATTCATAATTTTATGTATTTGAGCTTCTCTCTTTTCTTTTGGATTAGTGTCACCAATGGTTTATTGATCTTATTGATTCTTTCAAAAAACCAGCTTCTAGTTTCATTGATACATTCTACTGTATCTCTGGTTTCTACCTCATCGATCTCAGCTCTAATCTTGATTATTTCCCTTCTTATGTATGGAGTTGGTTTGATTTGTTGTGGATTCTCCAGTTCTTTAAGGTGTAGAGACAGCTGGTGTGTTCTGAATTTTTCAATTTTTTTTGAGGGAGGCTTGGATGGCTATGTATTTCCCCTTTAGGACCGCCTTTGCTATATCAGCCACAGCAACTTCTTTCAAGATATGTCTCCAAAGGCAAAGGAAACAAAAGTGAAGATGAACTTTTGGGACTTCATCAAAATCAAAAGCTTCTGCATAGCAAAGGAAACAGTCAAGAAAACAAAGAGGCAACCCACGGAATGGGAGAAGATATTTGCAAATGACAGTACAGACAAAAGGTTGATATCCAGGATCTATAATGAACTCCTCAAACTCAACACACACAAAACAGACAATCATATCAAAAAATGGGCAGAAGATATGGACAGACACTTCTCCAATGAAGACATACAAATGGCTATGAGACACATGAAAAAATGTTCATCATCACTAGCCCTCAGGGAGATTCAAATTAAAACTACATTGAGATATCACCTTACACCAGTTAGAATGGCCAAAATTAACAAGACAGGAAACAATATGTGTTGGAGAGGATGTGGAAAAAGGGGAACCCTCTTACATTGTTGGGAATGCAAGTTGGTGCAGCCACTTTGGAAAACAGTGTGGAGATTCCTTAGGAAATTAAAAATAGAACTTCCTTATGACCCTGCAATTGTACTCCTGGGTATTTACCCCAAAGATACAGATGTTGTGAAAAGAAGGGCCATCTGTACCCCCATGTTTATAGCAGCAATGGTCACAGTCGCCAAACTGTGGAAAGAACCAAGATGCCCTTCAACAGACGAATGGATAAGGAAGATGTGGTCCATAGACACTATGGAGTATTATGCCTCCATCAGAAAGGACGAATACACAACTTTTGTAGCAACATGGACAGGACTGGAAGAGATTATGCTGAGTGAAATCAGTCAAGCAGAGAGAGTCAATTATCATATGGTTTCACTTATTTGTGGAGCATAACAAATAGCATGGAGGACATGGGGAGTTGGAGAGGAGAAGGGAGTTGGGGGAAATTGGAAGGGGAGGTGAACCATGAGAGACTATGGACTCTGAAAAACAATCTGAGGGTTTTGAAGGGGCGGGGGGTGGGAAGTCGGGGTACCAGGTGATGGGTATTATAGAGGGCACGGATTGCATGGAGCACTGGGTGTGGTGCAAAAATAATGAATACTGTTATGCTGAAAATAAAAAATAAATTAAAAAAAGTTTGATGACAATGGCATATGAACATAGTGAATAAGTACTTTCCTATAAAATACTTCTTAGTTACAAAAGGAAAAGGAGTGACTTTATGGTGGGGAAGCCTAGCAGATGCAGGCTTAATCAAGGAATCAAAGAAAGCAAATGGGCTCACCCACCACCTGGTGGGATGCAATGAGAAAAATGCAACATTGCTTCTACAATATTTCTGCCAATGAACCATAACCTGAATCTAATCATAAGGAAATAGAATATAAGCCCCAAATGAGAGACATGCTACAAAACAAATGACAGTACTCTTCAAAAGTTTCAAGGTCATGAAAATCAAAGAAAGATTGAGAAATAACCAAAGGAGACAAAAATCATGCAAAAGTAGATGCAAGGCATGATTAATAACGGAGTGCTTTAACGATCAGGAAAATTACTGGGACAACTGGAGAAACTTGAGTGAATGGTGATGATGTATTAATGCTGATTTCTCGATTTAAGGGATATGCTATACTTCTGAAGGAGAATGTCCTTGTCTGTAGGAAATATGCACTAAAGGATTGGGGTGAGTTGGACATCAGTTTGCCAAAGTACTCTCAAATGGTTTAGAAAATAAGATGTCTATATGTGTTTGTAAAATTTTTTGTAAGTTTGGGTTTGTTGTAAAAATTTTCCAAAAGGGTAACTGGAGGGATAATGCCTCATTGTTAACAAAAATGCCCAAAGTCTTTGCTTTTGATGGATCACACTGCTGTCTTGCCCCACCCTGACTTCTAATCAGAAATCCTAATTTGCAGCCATGAATGAAATGAAATGGTAGGAGAGGAAAGATGTATTCCTTACATGGTTGAATAGAACAAATTTTACAATCTATAGATTTTCTGGGGAAGAGGATGACAAAGAGGATCTTAGGAACAACAGTTAACTGCTAATCATTGCTGGGAGTCTTCTGTTTTTTAGGTGTTAAGCAATGTGTCTTCCATTTATTAACTCACCTTAGTATTTCCCACATCCCCCTGTGAGATAGGTTTTATTAATCCCATGTTTTATGGACAAGACCACATAGCTGGTAAATAGCAGAGTTGAGATTCAAACCCAAGTTGTTTAACTCCTGGGCCCACAATTACCATGCTGATAATTATAACAATTTTGGTGGTAATAGTTAATATATATGAAGTAATTAATGTGTTCCAAGCACAGCACTAGAAACTTATCTTGTTTAATGTTCCCATAAACCCTATAAATTAGGGTTTCCAGAGAAATAAAATTTGACCAGTGGTGCTCAGTACGTGGGGAAGTGGGAACTCAAATGCCCGTCTGTGTTGACACCAAAGTCTGGTCTCTAAGCAATTACACCACATCGTCTGTGTGTTGGTGGAAGTCAGTAATTCTAGAACTTTACTGTGCTTTTCACTGTTCCTCACAAGGTCTGTATTCTTTGTATGAGACCATTTAGGAAAAAGTAGTAGAGATATGGTTTGATCTTTGTCAAACTCTGTCAGTAGCTGCCATGTTTAAGTGATTCAACACTGTGAGTGGTTGGTCAGTTAGTCAATACACTTCTGTGTGACCTTTCCTAGCAGAAAACTGACTTTGAAGGTCCCCCTCGCAGTAGTGATCATGCAGTGCTCTTGTAATCCATTTTTTTCAAAGGCCAAGCTGATCAAAACCTTCTAACAGGGAGCCAAGTTGTTTCCCGAATCTTCATCTAATGGGCTCAGAAACAGCTGTACTTTGCAGAATTGCCTGTGCTAGGCTGTCATTTCTGCAACAGAATGACTGGCAAGTGGGATTTGATCAACAACTGTGTATAAATAAAACCCAAAGTCAAAGGTAGCCCTCCCTGTTGTCTCAGAGTTTCAACAGAGGTCACTGAGACCTAGCATAATGGGTAATGGGTACCCCAGTATCCTAAAATAAGAGGCCATACCCCCTACATGGTACATGGAAAGGATCTGAGAAAATTGGTTCTGCCACTGAGATCACTTATCTCCAGCCTGTAAAAATGTCGAATTGGAGGTATTTGGAGAACAGAGCCCTTTGAAGAGGGCTATTGGAGTGCTGCAGGATCTCTCTTCCTCTTTCCCTTTGAGCTGAAAATGTCAAGGACTGCACCTCTTGACATTAAATTAGATGAGAGAGGGTTAATGGGACCACACTGACAATTTGCCCTGTGTCCCTGAGGACTGAGGGAAGATTAGGGTGGCATGAAAAGCTGTGAACCGACAGTCAGTAGAATTCTAGCATGTGAAAGCCATCCTTTCACTGATGGTGAGACACAGCTGTGGATGTTCTTGCCTCAGACACCAGCCACAACTAAGGGATCTTGCCTGGGCATCTCAGGAGGATTCTGTCTAGGTAGATGTACCTCACTATGCCCAGTAAGAGGATGGACTCCCAGAAGACTGAGGGCTGATGGGAAATGCAAGGTTGTCCCCCAGAGAATACACTGATTTTTAGTAAAGGAATTGCCCTGCTGGGAAATCCCAAAGAAAACACACAAAAGTGGTCTAAGAAAGAAAAGTCAGTTTTAACTGCTCACTAAGCTTAGACCCCAATACCAGCTTTATGAAATCAGCCACATAAAACTATGCTCCCCTCCCGCAGTCCTTCTTTATCTGAGCTGGCCCTGGTAACAGAAGCAGCTGGTAACAGAAGCAGCTGGTGGCCAGTGGAACCAAAGGCTATCAAGAGAAAGACAAGAAGTCAACCATACCCTCTGTCCCCACTGTGCACCAACTTGAAAGCTAAGGTAGGGGATGAACTAAAACGTGAATCATATTTAGCCTTACATTGCATTATTCATTTGAACAATGTGAAATTGTCATTTAAATGGATCAAAAATTATCAAATATTAACAATGTCTCATGGTTTAACCTAAAACACAAGATTGGATTAGATAGTTTAACTGCCAAAATGAAAATTCTCTTGATATTGTAAGAAACTCAAAAAGTTATGGCACACACATAAGATTCCCTGCAGGATCAGGGTAATAACTCACCCATGAGCAGGCTTGGAGGCCAGTGGGAGAAAGAACTAAGCTGTATTACAGTTGCCTTCATCGAGTCCAGTTCTTTCCATGTAATAGGAACACCTGCAATGCATTTTCCTACTGGAAAAAAAAAAAAAAAAGATGACCCCGTTATGTTCATGAGTTAATGTGCTTGGTAAAGAGTAATTCTTTAACAAACTGATTTATTCAGTAAATGCCTATTGAGATATTAGGACTCCTTTCAGGTCCAAGAATACATACTGAGGTGAGCAAGACAGACAGGATCCTTGCCTTCAAGGAGCTCATGTTCTTTTGGAAGGTATAGAGGGCTAGTGACTGCCATGAAGCAAAAAAATGGATAAATATGCAAGAGCTTTCCAAGATGCTTGAAAATGTTACAAAGAAAACAAATAGCATGGTGTGACCAAGATTATTCGGGACTTGGTGATCAGGGAAGTGCTGTCTAGGAGACAACCCATGATATGAAGGAAAAAAGGAGTCCATCAGTCGATGAATTAAAAAAAAAAAAAAAAAAAAAAAAAAAAGGATCATTCCAGGCAGAAAGGGGCACAAGTGCAAAGACACCGGGAGGCTGTGAAGGCCAGAAAGGAGGCCAGTATCTATGGTGATAATCAAACCCTTCCCCTTAACTGTAACCAACATGAAGGCTGAGCCACGTCCCTGCATGTCAGTTTCCCCCATCCCCAGCTTGACACAGCATAGGTACACAATTCAGGTGCACAATTCCTGAATGAATCTCATTTATTCTGCTTGGGGACCCTGCCCAGGCCTCAAGTCCAAACCAATTCTGAGCAAATTTCTCAGCTGGATGTGACATTTGACCAGTAAGTAGGTGCACAGCTGAGTGCAAACCCAACACCTTACTCAAAGCCCAGGTCCTTCGGGTCCCAAGGGAGCACTTGACTTTCAAGCATAAAGGAAAGAGACACGGGGAGGAGATTGATAAGGATGGAGGACATTTTCAGAAGAAAAAGAGTTCAGAAGGTTGGTCAACAAAACATCTGACCTTCATTTTTAGTATGAGCCTTCTTATTTAATCATGCAGAACTGCTCCTGAAGGCAGATGATTTTTTTTGAGAGAGAGAGAGAGAATGCATGGGGAGGCAGGGGCAGAGGGAAAGGAAGAGACAGAGAATCTCAAGCAGACTCCATGGTGAGTGTAGAGCTGGACACGGGCCTCAGTCTCATGACCCTGAGATCATGACCTGAATAGACATCAGGAGTCAGACACTCAACTGACTGAGCCACCCAGGGCCCCGCTGCTATCCGTTTGTTTTTTTTTTTGGGGGTGGGGACTTTCTTTTTTTTTTTTGCCATATACATTGTTTTTAATATACATATATTTTTATCCCCAGGGGTACAGGTCTGTGAATCACCAGGTTTACACGCTTCACAGCACTCACCAAAGCACAGACCCTCCCCAATGTCCATAATCCCACCCCCTTCTCCCAAATCCCCTCCCCCCAGCAACCCTCAGTTTGTTTTTGTTTTGTGAGATTAAGAGTCACTTATGGTTTGTCTCCCTCCCAATCCCATCTTGTTTCATTTATTCTTCTCCTACCCACTTAAGCCCCCATGTTGCATCACCACTTCCTCATATCAGGGAGATCATATGATAGTTGTCTTTCGCTGCTTGACTTATTTTGCTAAGCATGATACGCTCTAGTTCCATCCATGTTGTCGCAAATGGCAAGATTTCATTTCTTTTGATGGCGGCATAGTATTCCATTGTGTATATATACCACATCTTCTTGATCCATTCAACTATCCTTTTTTTTTTATAAACATATATTTTTATCCCCAGGGGTACAGGTCAACTATCCGTTTTTTAATCATAAGGAAACTGAAGCTCAGAAAGGATAACTTTTTGCACCATAGTCACATGGCTAAAAACTGACAAAGACAGACTTTGAAACCCAAACCAGAGGATTCCCAGCCTGGTGCCCTTTCCACCACAATGTATTCCTCTAAAGTACAAGCAAAAATGAGACAAGAGACCAACACACGTTGTCTACCCACCGTACACCCCCTGCTATGTAACCTTTACTGCTTTCAGTCTCACAGCGCTGGCACAATCCCCTGTCGGTTAGTCTTCTCCGGGAAGCAGTAGTCAAGATGGAACCAGAAGCCTGAGGCATTCACTGGGTTAAAGGCCTACGAGGGATAAAAGGGAGAGAGCAGGAGTGGATGCGGAGGGTCTCAGACCAAGATGCAGGTCTGGCACCTGTGAAGGGAGGGTGGACGTCTGGGTAGAAGAGCAGGGGGCTAAGGTGCAGCTCGGAGAAAGTCTCAGCCAAATGGGGGCAGCCCCAGAGCAGAGATGGGCTGTTAGAAGAGTCCCACGTGGGCAGGAATGCTGACTATAGTCCCTGCCACGTGCTCAGTCCTTGGCTGGGAACAACTGGACATCAGCTCGGCCATGGGTCCTGAAGGTGTGACAGCTAGAGCTGTCAGCCAACTCCACTCCTCACAGCAGGTTCTCTTTTGAAGAGGGGTCAGGGTGGGCCTTCCCATGGCTGTACAGATACCCACTTTATAAGTGGTGTAACAGATCCAGGGACATCGGGTGCCCTGTCCAAAATCTCTGTCATTGGGAGAATTGCTTTTGTAAACCAGGTCTGTCCCAAACCAAAGTGTTTTCCGCCACAACAGAAGGACACAGAGAAAGCAGTGAAAAGATATGGCACCTCTGAGGGTCTCCCGCTGTCCCCCTACTCCACCCTGCGTTTCCACACTCCCAAACCTTTATCTTCACAGCCCTACCCAGACTTAACTATTCGAGGCATTTCTTTCTCTTATCCAAGGTCCAAGCCACACAGTGTTGATCTTCAGTTGGTGTTTGTGGCTGTTTATCAACACAGGGTTTATCAACACGGTGACCAGTGTTGATCGCTCTGGGACACATGGGGACGACGGCCCGTATTTGCTCCCTTCACATTATTTCTAGTGAGCAGGACTTACTTTGAATGATGAAATATAAGCCAAAGTGGCGTGCATCACTTTGGGGTGGAAGCAACCCATTGTCAGGGCTCTCTTCCCCACCAGGGAGCATCCCAGAGGCACATGTCCCCATGGCAAGGCCACAGGTCAGGACAGCTTGTGATGGGAGCCACCATGTGGAGGCCAGCTGCTCCAGAGAGGGCCCCACACTGACAGCAGATAGTACAGGAGCGCAAAACGCACTTGTGTTAAGTGATGCAACAAAATCTGGGACGTGTCTGCTCCCGTTCTGTCAAACGTCCTGCTGCACTTGACTTAACAAAGGCACGGTCCCATTGAATCCAAGAAGTAGGGAACCCACAGCGGTTCGCTCACTCCTCCACAGGAGGGAACTCGCTTCCTTCCGACAGGAGCTTGCTCAACCTCAGATTCCCAGGTCCCGTCCACAGAGATCTGTGATTCTCCAGGCTTGGATCAAGGTGTAAGAATCTGTTTTTTTTTTTTTTTTTTTTAAAGATTTTATTTATTTATTTGACAGAGAGAGAGAGAGAGATCACAAGTAGGCAGAGGCAGGCAGAGAGACAGGGTGGGGAAGCAGGCTCCCTGCTGAGCAGAGAGCCCAATGTGGGGCTCGATCCCAGGACCCTGAGATCATGACCTGAGCCAAAGGCAGTAGCTTAACCCACTGAGCCACCCAGGCGCCCCTAAGAATCTGTTTTTATGAAGCTTCTGGTGGTGAGTCAGATGTGTAGGCACGTTTGGGAAGCACCGTGCCACAGAATATTAAATATAAAGCTCCTGTTTCTTTGAAAGACTTTGTCACTTGGCAGAAAGGCTTTGCCGCAGTATAGCCCATCGGTGCTGGCAGAATCTGGATTAACACCATGGTCTTTCTCGCTCTTTCCACTTCCACACCGCTTGGAGTCTGAGCTCCCCTGCGCATCACCTGTGTGTCCTTGGACAAGTCACTTCACCTCTCGGAGACTGCTTCCTTGCCTAGGAAATGGATAAACACATCTTCTCGGCTGGGTTGTTAGATGCATGAGGACGGGCCTGAAATGAACGCGCTGAAGACATCCATGCTTACGGTCACCAAGAAACTAGAGTCCTGAGGATCCCATGAACTTGCCCGAGCTTATACTGCAAGTCTGTCGTCAAGGAGGGAATAGACAGTCAGGTCACTTCTGCCTCCCCAGCTACACACCTGGGTAACTGAGGCAGAAGGAGAAACTTCAGAAAAGAAAAGGGCCTGGGCTGGGTTAGGGTGAGCGCAGGCCAGCTCTGCTCTGTGAGGCGTCGGGCCATGGCTGGCAGCCTGGCACATGCCTTCCTTGGTACCTAGTACAAAGTGAGGGCCCGCCGCCAGGCAGGGGGAGTGCAATCTCTCAGCAATTAAAAAACTAATGGCTTTTAAATGGAGCTGCTCCTTAAGCTGGCAAACGTCAAGTTGCCTCCAGGTTGTAGCAGAAGATGGAGAGAGAAGAAGGTGGGGCTTTTGAACCCGAATCGGAGAGCATTAATTTCAAACCACCCAGCTCTTTCATTCTTCCAGTCCCACAAGCAGTGTTTCCCCCGAAGGCTGGCTTAGGGGTTCTATGGGCAGGGGGAGCTCAGACACCAAGATTTGGACCAAAATAGCTGTTCTCTTCTCACATCCAACCAGTTCTTCCAGGGGGGGGCTTGGCTGGGCTCACTGGTAATCGGTTACTTGACAAACATGTTTGGTCAGGCTAGGACCTGTGACACTATGCTGCCCAAACAGCCCCTGGCTGGGAGGTAGGACACAAGAGTTCTGTCTCAGCTCTGTCCCTTGTCTGCCATGACCATCTAAGTGATCTTAAGAAGGTCCCTTTCCCCTTCTGAGCCTCTTCCTCTATAAAGTAGCAGGCTCATTGATTCAGACTGTAATAATGACAAGCAACACTTATTTAGTGCTTTCCACTTCTCAGGCATGGTTCTAGAGGCCTTATGCTTATAAACGTATGTAATTCTGGTAATGAATCCATTTCATCATTCGCATCTTGCAGATGAGTAAACTAAGGCACAGGAAATGGCGTATCTTTCTGGAAGTGACACATGCGGTAAACACAAGGGTCCTCGAGGTCTCCGCTCTCAGAGTCTGGCTTTCAAGAATTGGAGGGGGAGATGAACCATGAGAGATGGTGGACTCTGAGGAACAAACTGAGGGTTTTAGAGGGGGGTGGTTGGGAGGTTGGGTGATCCTGGTGGTGGGTATGGTGGAGGGCACGTATTACATGGAGCACTGGGTGTGGTGCCTAAACAATGAATTCTGGAACACTGAAAAGAAATTTAAAAAATAAATAAAAATTTAAAAAAAAAAAACAAAAAGGAATGAGCCTCTAAATATTGCACTTTCCTGCTCTCTAGACTCTGCCTTGCTTTACCAAGGATGGGAAACGGGCCCCCTGCTCTCAGAGTTTTCTTCCCTAGTAGAGAAACAAGACCATTGCCCCCAAAACGCAGTTCTGAGCATGATGGTCTGGACTGGGAAACTCGGAGAGGATAGAGAGAAAAGACAGGTCCCAGTGAAGGCTTCATGGCAAAGCAGACATTAGATATGGTCTTTGCAAAGGAGGCAGTATTTGGATAAGTAAGGGAAGAGGGGATGGACATGTCTAGTAACAGAAATGTATCAGTGAATGCAGAGAGGTTAGAACATATGTAATAAGCAAGCCAGAGGGCTTGGCTGAGGACCCCATCCCTTTCTGAAACCACATAGACTCTTGGAACACTCCTGCCCCATCGTCCAGGCTCAGCCCCAGAAGCATCTTCTTTTTATTGTTGCATGACTACCCTCCACCCCGCACAGACTTGGCTGCTGCCATTTGTGCTATTCCTCGCCTCTCCTGCTGGACCATGAGGTTCTTGAGGTCAGAAATAGGGTTCTGTTATTTCTTTCCCACCTCTGCTCCCCAAGTCACACAGCCTGGCACCACTTGGTATGCCCCAGATGATGAATTCACATGCAGATAAGATTTAAAAGAAATGACTGGACATGGTCTTACTGACAATTAGAAGAGTTTGGATTTGATCTGAATTTAGACTGGGGAGTTGAATGATCTTGGGCTGAGGAGTGACCCCATAGAATCTGTGTTCTATAAAACCCACATTGGAGGGGTCAAGATTTAGGGTATGCCAATAATCATTGACCTTTTTAAAAATCTTTTACCTTTTTAATATGAGTTTAAGAGCAGAAGAAGAGGAGAAAACAATGGTTCATATTCTATAAGCTTTACAGGTTAAGGTCATTGGTAGAGGAAATGACAGTAATGGTGATACCAAGGGCAGTGATGGTCCAAGTTTGTCATTTGGGTGCCTTTCTCTTTCTTTCTTTCTTTCTTCCTTCCTTTCTCTCTCTCTCTCTCTCTCTCTCTCTCTCTCTTTCTTCTTTCTTTCTAATATTTTATTTATTTATTTGACAGAGAGAGAGGGAGCACAAGCAGGGGAAGCAGCAGACAGAGGGAGAGGGAGAAGCAGACACCCTGCTGAGCAGGGACCCACCCCCACCCATGCAGGGCTAGATCCTGGGACCCTGGGATCACGACCTAAGCCAAAGGCAGACACTTAACAACTGAACCACCCAGGCATCTCTAGGTGCTGTTCTTTCAAAAATCTCTTTCCTTAAACCAGGCATATTTTTTACTTATTTGTTTGTTTCTTTGTTTGTTTCTTTAGAGTCTCTTTCTGCCTCTTCCCACCCCACTTTCAGGTTCTAAGACAAAGCTTTTCACATAATAGGTTAAAGGAAGAAGACAGGGAAGGTGCCTTTTATAGTGCACAGCACTTAGTAAATTTTAGGTCAAACTATCTAACTGAAGATTTCCAGGAAAAATATATATTTTTTTCACATTACTCAGGTAGCCAATTTGAGCATTATACTACCCTTGAAACCCTAGTGTAGTTCCTTGCAGTTAATCAACCGCCCTCCAACTACATCAAGAACACAGGGGAAGAAAAAAGAAAGATGGATCCTAAACCTAAAAGCTCCAAAGTGCCCAGAGCGGTTTTTTCCCCCCAAAAGTGAAAATAGATAGAACTCAAGATAAATTGGGATGGAGAGTTACGAGGTCATTCAGACGAGGAATAAGGTGCCCAAAGCTGCTGTGATTCTAGAGCTGGCCAAAAGAATTAGCAGGCACTTTGAACTCTTATCAGCAAAACTAGAAAAGACAAGCAAAGGGTAATTCTTCAGAAATAACTAGAAGAGAACTCTCTAGTTGAAGAACAAGGAACTGAACTTGAAAGGACATTTACACCTTCAAAATTTAATTGTTCGGCTCTTAGAAAGTATTTCCAGGACCCAGGAGGTAAAGCCTTGGCTCTTTGAGAGAAGAAACATACACACACACAGCCACAGCACATGACTGGTACAAACAAAGCCATTAGGCTCTCATGTTTTAATTTTTTTTTTTTTTTTTTTTTTTAGATTTTATTTATTTGACAGAGAGAGAGCGCGCAAGAAAAGGGAGCAGCAGAAGGAGAAGGGGAAGCAGGCTCCCCACCAAGCAGGGAACCCCATGAGATGCTTGATCCCAGGACCCTGGGATCATGACCTGAGCCAAAAGCAGCTGCTTAACTGACTGAGCCACTCAGGCCTCCCTCGGCTTTCATATTTTAGAACCACATCTTACAGTTATCCAAGAAGTCCTGTTTCTCACTGGAGGGCCGGCTTAAGAAGACAGAATTCTGTCTTCCCTTAACCCCACCTGTGCACCTGTGCCAGACAATTATGGACCTGGAGACCCCATGGAGGAGACAGATTCCTCGTTAGGAGGACACAATACAGGGTCAGGTTCCTGGAACCTGGGGGAGTCAGTATCTGATGAGATACACCCCAGAGAGTCAGTGGAGATTTTAAATGACATTCACTCAAACAGAAATACATCCCACACCTTTTCCCTGCACATTGAGCCCAACCGCACACCCTCAAGTACACACTCATGCTCTTTTTTTTTTTCACACTCACGCTCTTAGGGCCTGCTCACGTGTACACAGTGCACCAGCATGTGTAACGCCTGTCACCTCTGCAAACCTCCCTTCAACTCCTCACTAACTCACAGGTGATGACGCGTTCTGTAATCTCATTTCCACCATTCTAGAAAATTCTCTACCACCATCTTGCATGCACTCAGAGGCACAGACGCTCCACTGCCATGTCACCCCCACACCCATTTATTTACTTGCACTGTTCTAAAGAATCGATGTTATGTCGGTGAACGAGATAGATGCGGGCTCTGCCCTCATGGAGCATATATTCCAGTGGACAGACAAACAGTTAATTGAATAAATAATACAGATTATATATGATAAATAAGATAGCCATAAGTGAAAAAAGAAACTAAACAAGGTAATGTCCTGGGGACAAGATCGCTGAGAAGGATCCATGAGCCCACACCCTTAACCACTCACAGACATCACACCTCAGACCCCCTATTGTGAATAGGCCCTCAAATATGCCCCACACACTGGCAGGCAAATGTGGTTTCCCTGTCCGCCCCATGTCATCACCCTCTAACACCCCCACCCCATCACTCCTGCAGATAAACAACCACACACATAACTCCTTCCCCACCACGCGCTACCACACTCCACCCATCACACACTTGCCAGGATACCAGAGTCACAGTCCCACACATGTCTCCCCATCACAGCTGCCCTACATCACTGCCTATCACACACTCTCACACATAGCTATACCCACACATAGTCCACCACAACCCCAGCTCGACGTCATCAACGTGCGCCATGACTTCATGAGTACCACACGTGATCTCATGGCACTCTGGTACCTGGGGATTGAATATCCTATCTCTACAGACACACACACACAAACACACACACACTTCATTTACACACAAACATACACAGCAGATCTTGTATTTAGCCTCATTTTGTATCAGAAGGGTGTGCATCTGGTCTTGTCATGGACGTGCTTTGAGAAATAACACAATCCCCCAGGGGCACCTAGTGGCTCAGTCAGTTAAGCATCTGACTCTTGGTTTTGGCTCAGGTCGTGAACTCAGGGTCATGAGATTAAGCCCCAGGTTGGGCTCTGTGCTCAGTGCGGAGTCTGCTTGTCCCTCTCCCTTTGCTCCTCCCCCTCCTCATGCTTTTTCTCTCTTTTCCTCTCTCTCTCTCTCTAATAAATAACATCTTTTAAATAAAATAAGAAATAATACAACTCTTATTATTTGCCCCACCAGCCCCAAGGATTATTCAGTCCACAGGGGCCCTGTGTGGCTCAGTCACTAAGCATCTGCCTTAGGCTCAGGTCATGCTCTCAGGGTCCTGGGATTTGTACCAGTGGTACCCCTTTCCCAGGGACCTCACCAAGAGAGGGCCAAAACCATGAGATGATCCAGAGAGAAACGTTCCCGTCTCCCCAGCCTGGCATCTGCTGGGGTCCCCTCAGCCCCCAAGCACCAGTATCTCAAGGAGGTTTTTAAAGAACAACAGCAGAAACCATTCCTCCAGCTTCTACCTGCATGGTTCCTTTTTCTAGGCTCTGGACACAGGGTTAGGCCTACTCTGGGTTAGAAGCACAATTTGCAGTTTCCTTCTTCCAACTCCCCTCCCCTGTGCTCAGGCATTGGTGATGTTCCTTCTACCAAACCCCTCGACCGAGTGGACTTGTGAAAATTGCATTCGGGAGTGTGTATCCCACACTCCTTCATAGCTGTTCGCACCAGACATATTTCAGGCCAAATCTGAGATGTTTGCTACATACCAAAGAGGAAATGGAGACCCAGAAATGTTAAGAAATGTGCCTTAAAGTACAAAATAGCTACACATTAGAGCCAAGATTCTGTCAGGCTCCAAAAACCTGTCCCGGGACACCTACTTATTTCTACAGAGATGGAATCAGTTGCCTACCTTCTTCCAGAAGGAGAGAGAACAGCACATCCTTATCTTTCTGAATCCACAGACTCAGCCCTCCTAAGGCCATATTGTATAAAGTAAATTGCTAAGAGAATTTCAGCTCCTCCTTTTTCTTTTTTAAAGATTCTATTATTTATTTATTTGACACAAAAAGAGAGAGAGCAAGCATGGGGAGCGGCAGAAAGAGAAGCAGGCTCCCCAGGGAGCCAGACGGATGGCTCGATCCCAGAACCTTGGGATCACGACCTGAGCTGAAAGCAGGTGCTTAACCCACTGAGCCACCCAAGGATCCCATCAGCTACTCCTTCTTTATGCCTTTTACTTTGCTTTATGTACCGTTCCTTTTCTTCATATGATTTGTCCTAAAGTGCGAGTCACACAAAAAGGTGATTTGACTTAAATTTGCTCAGTGGCAGGGCAGACCCACTTCTGCATGGGAGTTGGCCTAAGTTGCTCCATCTGGCTTTTCTGAAATTCATTCATTTCAGTCTTTCTCCAAAATTTGGGGTCATTCTCTTCCCTCAGGGGAACTGGAGTTTTCTAGCTCTTTCCTCTCCTCCTCTGGAGGTTCAAACTACCACCCCACTATTTCCCTGGCCTCCTGGTTGAGCAAAGCGTGGGTCCTCCTTCCTCCCAGTGCTCTCTGGGCTGCTTCTCTCAGCTTGGAGGGACCTTTCCAGCTCAGTTCCCATGGGAACGAAGGTTCACAATGCTGAGGCCTCCTGTGGCCACAGCATCAAGTTTTCTCAGTGAAAAAATAATGCTGACATACAACAGGTTCTGGTCTTCTCTGTTTTGCTCTAAGCCAGGCCCTGCCAAAGCCTCTTGTATATCACCTGAAGGGAGTCAGGTTCAGTGGGCCTGGAGTGAGACCCAGGGATTGGCATTCTTAATGATTTTAATTATCTGAGTGAGTCTGATGTTTAGCCAAGTTTGGGAACCACTGTACTCACCAATTAACAAATCTGCCAAGACATCCTGGAACCCAAGAGTTTCCTAGTTTCATTTTTAAAACAAAGCCTCCCACTAATGAAGGTTAGGGTCAGCTAGAATGGACCCATTGCCAGACCCTGTGTCTTGCTCCTTTAAATCATTTACTCATTCACAGATGATCTTTTAGGACCTGTCATGAGCCAGATGCTGATTTCAGGGAACATAGTCCATGGAGGGGCAACAGTCCTCCTCAAGAAAGTATCTATAAGGGCTCTCCTACTCTTGGAAAATCCTGTCTCTGGTCTTCAGCACTGGTCTACCTACCCAAGTGTTAACAAGCAGAAATCCCTAGAGGGTTTGTGCTCTCTCTGTGTGTGTGTGTGTGTGTGCGCGCGCGTGCGCACACGTGCGTGTGTGCATGTGGTGGGGGAAGGTGCAGGTAGTCTGGAGGACAGGTTAGGAGCAGCAAATGTGCAAGTGGGTCAGGTGGTGTCCAGGGGAGGTTCATGGACACTGGCACTATTAAAAAAGTAAAGACCTGGCATCACACATGGACCAGTGGTGTCAGCCAATCCAATTCTGGTCAACGATGGTCGAGCCGGAAAAAAAGATCATGATGTTTCTGATAGTCACAAAAGGGTCTACTGAGAATGACTGGGTTCATACTTAGAATGAGAACTAAGCGCAGTTTGTTCTAGAACTTCTTATATTATAAACTACCAAGGCCACGTGGTGATGTCTTTAAAGTAATTTTCCTTAGAGTTCTTAAATTTTATAAGTTACTGTGTGTTTGTAATAGAAAGTGAATTAAGTACCATGTCAGTATAAAATGTAGGAAATGCAGAAGCTGTAAAGAAGAATATTAGAGTATTAATATTAATTCTACTACCAGTTATAACCTCTGCTAAAATTTTGGTGTATGTATGTTCATTTCTCTGTCTGTCTGTCTCTCTAGATAGATGGATGGATGGATGGATGGATGGATGGATGGATAGTATATATGTGTGAGTGTGTAAAGATCTTACGGACTGTATTTTCTCACTTAAGTTCTACTCTGAGTTGTTTCCTTTATGGTTAAATGTTTTCTAAGCCCCCTGCATCCATAAGTATTCAAATTAGAGTGCCACATCTGTGCCGGACACTAGGTTTGGCGCTGCAACCTAGTGGACACCGCAACTTGTGTCTTTCTCTTACCTTGATTTGTCTAGTCCAGCACCAATGTGGTTATTTCTCTGATCCTCTCACTCCCCCAACACCCACACACATCCTTTCACACATTCATACATACATGTTTACACACAATCTCACGTGTGTACACACATGCACATTCGCATATATGCTCACCTATGCTCCTATGTTCCTCTCCTAGTCTCATTTTCATCACCCATGAAATAGGGTCAGTGATACTATTTCTCAGGGTTATGGTGCCATGGAAGTGAGAAAATATTAATAAGTACTCTCATTTACTAGGTATTTAATGTGAGCAAGGCACTGCACCCTGGTATGTATGGTATTACGCCTTCGACCTCTCACAATGGTTCTAAGAGAGAGGTATTGGCCACTGTGGTCTTATAAACGAGGGACCTGAGGCATAGAGGAATTAGATAAGTTGCCTGAGATTAGGTAATAAGTTCTGAATTTAAACCGAGGCAGCCTCTCTTGAGGGCACTGTACTCAACCACTAAAGAATACTGCTTGTGTTTTATATAAAGCACCTAGCAAACTGCCTGGCAACGTCGGGCACTTGCTGAATATTTCCAGTTCTATCCCCGGTGGAAATGTTGGTAGCACTGAAGTGGACGTTCAACATGGCACTGGATTAAATGCAGTTGAGGCTGGAACTTCCCGTTGTGTAAAAGCTGGATGAACAACCATTAACAGCTACAAATACAGCTGAGGGAGCGTACTGGACAGCAGCCCAGGTAGCCAGTACACAAGAGAAGGAGCCTGTTGATTTGTTTGCCGTGGGGGAGTGAGGCCTTGGGGTGGGGCCATGCTTTTAACAGTCTGAAGGGACTGGGGAACCTAACAGCAGAGTTCATGGCTACTAGATCAATCAGGACTCAAGACGCCAATATTCTCCAGTCATTCTTGTTCCAAGATTTCTTTTATTGGGGAGATCATTGAATCTGGACCCAAAGGCCTCAGCACTGTCCATGTGTGCTTCCAATTCAGGGCTGATTTGTCACTGATAGAAGCAACTCTGGAGAGTGGTTTTTCTGCTCTCCTCCCAACCCCACCCCACGTTCCTTCAATCTCCAGTTCCTGTTGCTTCTGCCTCTTTAGTATCTGTCTCATCTATCCTTCTTTTCCATCCCCAAAGCCCAAGGTTTCTGCAGTGAGTTGCTTGGATCTTCACCATCCCACCCCTGGACGATCAGCCCATCTTCCTGCCCCAGGCTCTCCCTCCTTTGCACAGATGCTAAACCTATAAGGGCCTGCCCCTCCCAGAGGAACTTGCTTGTGGACCCCGGATGTAGGGGTGGGGCAGGCCAGGTGGAGATGTACAATCGGTGCAGCATGTGTATATCCACCAGGGTGAATTGAGATCCGATTGGCCACCTGTATAGGGGTGGGGCTCAACCAACCGCATAAAGCTTACTGTGCGAGGCTAGCAGGGGAAGAGGAGAGCTGTGATGGGAGCAGAAGGAAGAGTCGGTGGGAGCAGAAGAGTCCACGGGAGTGGAAGAGTCGGTGGAGTGGAGGAGCTGTAACAGCTCTTCTAAGAGTTATAATCACCGCCAGGGGTCCCGCCACCGGTCCTGCCACCCGAGGTCCCTGAGCCGGCAGCCTCCAGCCGCCTGCGCTCCCGCCTCCGGCGGCCCTGAGCCACCGCCTGCAGCCACCTGCAGCTTCCAGACGCCTGCGGCCCGCCTCTGGTGGTCCCGCCTCCGGGGGCCCTGAGCTGCCTGCAGCTTCGAGCCTCCTGCAGTCCCACCTCCAGCGGCCCCGCGCTGCCGTCTGAGGAGGCCTCCAGCTGCCTGGGGTCCCGCCTCTGGTGGTCCCGCCTCCGGTGGCCCCGAGCCACCTGCAGCCTTCAGCCGCCTGCAGCTTCCAGCAGCCCTGAGCTGCCCAGACACCAGCGGTCCAGCAGTCCAGCAGTCAGCCGTCCCGACGCCTGCAGCCCCTGGATGCCAGCAGTCCCAAGACGCCAGCGGCCCTGAGATGCCAATGGCCCCTAGCCTCCAGCAGCCTCGCCACAAAATGCCTTGCCACCCCGAGCCACGAGCGGCCTTGTCCGCAGCGGTGGCTTCCTCTGGGTGGCAGCCTGGTCAGAGTGGCATTGTGGGGAGCAGAGTCTGTGTCCTCCGGGTTGTCCTCCTTGTCATCGCCGCTGTCATTGTTGCCTCTTTGTCATCGGGAGCAGCCTTGTCCAGGAAGCGGTCTTGTCCAGAATGGGCGGCCTTCTTTGGAGCGGCCTTGTCCGGGGAGCAACCTCGTGGAGCAGCGGCCTTGTCTTGGGAGTGGCCTCTTCTTGGGAGCGGCTCCGATCATGGAGCGGCCTCATCTGCGGAGTAGCCTCATCTAGAGCAGCCTCATCCGGAGCAGCCTTCTTGGGAGTGACCTTGTCGGGATCATCGTCATCGCCTTTTTGTAAGAGATAGCCCTGACCGGTCAGTCTGATTCTTGATGCTTGGCGCGAAATAAGGTTTTGCTTGACCTTCGCTTTGTATCAGTCTCGTTCCTTTGATCACGGACCTAACAAACCTATCTTCTTAAAGCACATGTCCAATCAGTTCATTTCTTGACTGAAAACTTTCCACAATCTCCTACCAATCTCAATTAAAAAAAAAAAAAAAAAAGCCTAACCTTGTTGCATGACCCCTGAAAACATTTTTAGGTTCCTTCTCTTTTCATTCCTTTCTCCTCTGTTACCTCAAACTTCAGTTCTCCAAACTCCCTCCAGATATAAATCCCCTCCTCAGGAAACAGACTCACCCTGTACCTTCTGCTTTGACCTGGTGAGTTAGGATCAGCTGTTGTAGCCAGAGCATGTCATTCCACCAGGAGACCTTCCACCCTGCAGGCTGGATCACATGACTTTCCCGTGTTATCACTACCTGATGTCACCTGTATTGCGGTATCTACCATGCCAGAGAGAACTGGCCAGCTACTCCCTTCTCACCCTCCCCGATCATGAACTAGCTAAGGGTAGACAGAGCCCAGGTGGCTTGTCTTTAATATCAAATGCACTTGCAGCTCTTGTGCATCACAGACACTATGTTTTACATAAACAAAAGAAAAGAAGCATGTAAAGAGATGTATATGAAGATAAATACTTCCAGATGCCAACTGCATTTAAATCAAGCGAGGGGGTCACAAGCAACTCCACAGGCAAGACCTTTCCCCAGTTCTCACAGCTCAAGGAAGATCACTGGCCATGGAGTAGGTCTCACTCAGGATCATGATTGCAAGTCACAGAGGCCTAACTCATTCTAGCTTAGGCAAATAAGGGGCATTATTGGTCCACACACCAGGTCCACACCAAGGTCAGGGAAGGCTGACCCCAGGGACTTTAAGTCCACCTGGAGATTCACCATCTGGTGATTCAACTTTGGTCTTCCAGCTCTATTCTTCTAGATCAGCTTCTCCTTTTGACAACAAAGTGGGTCAGTTGTAGCTTCCAGCTGATATCTTGACAGTCTCTTTTCTAGTTTGTAAAGTTTTTCTTACCTGCTCAGTTCTCCAGTTGGGAAGTGCCATGAAGGACCTCGTTTGCCCTGGTTTGGTTCACGTGCCTTCCCCACGAATCACCATTGTTTGGAAGTAAAATACTCTGGTTTTGTCCAAACTGGGCCATTTGGTCATCTCTGGCCTGCAGAGGGGGTGGAGTCAGCAAGATGATGGCAGCTTTCCCTTTGAACCATGTGGCTAGAGAAAGGATAGGAGGAGAGGCAGTTACCATGGCTGCCACAGTCATGATTGCTGGGGGCATCACTGGAGCTGGAAAGGCAAGCCAATCTATAAAAATTAAAAATGGCTCAAGGGAGGATTTGGCAATGCATAAAATGGAAGTGTATCAATTTAGCTAGCGCTGCATAAAAAAAACAACCTCCTAACTTAGTAGCTTAAGATAACAACATTTAGTTAGCTCACCATTCTGCAAGTTGACAGTTGGTCTTGGCTCCGTTGGATGGTTTTTCTGGTTTTGGCTGGGCATATTCCTGAATCTGTAGTCAACTGCCAGTCGATGAGCGACTCTGCTTTTGGGGGTTTGACTGGCTCAGCTAGGGTGCCAGGGCTAAGAGGACAGTGTATCCCTTGTCATCCAGCTGGCCAGCCTGGGGTTGTTGACAGAGTGTCTCAGTGTGGTGCCAAGAGAGTGAACAGAAATGTGCAGGGTCTCTTCAGTCCTAGGCTCAGAATTGGCATAAGGTCACTCTTGCCATATTCTACATCTCAAAGAAAGTCACAGTACAGCCCAGATTCAAGGGAAGGGGAAACAGAATTTACCTCTCAGTGGGAAAAGTTGCAAAATACAGGGAAGGGTGGAGAAACAGTGTCTCCTAAGATGAAGGCAGTGGGAGAGTAAGAGGAAACATAAGGAACGGAGGTTGACAGCAAGGAGAACATGAAAAAGCCAGAAGGACTAAGGTCATGAACAGGGTTCTGGGATGACAGGGAAGTGCAGCCTGGTGGGCTACTGGCCATAGAGTCAAATCCAGGTATTGTCCTGTGTCCAAGGAATTTGATGGTAGAGGCCAGATGATACCTGTGCCAGGGTCTCAGCTTCATGGTACCCGGTTCCAACACTGCCTCTTTGATTTTTTTTGGTCAAGTTTTTATCTTAATTGGCTACCTCTAAAAAGATATTGAGATTCTGCCTTGGCCCAGGATAGCCAGGGACACGAACAAGCCAGAGAAGACTTGGGAGGCATTTCCCAAGCAGATCCAAGCTTGGTTCTCTCCTTTTGTTTATGCATTCTGCTTTATAAAAATTAAAAAGATAAAAGGAAGGCAGCCCCTGTGTTCCACTAAACTGGCTGTTAGGGGACTCCAGAGGGGAATTAGCAATCGTGTGTTATGATGATAACATCTAGTTAAACCAGCAAAATGGCACCTCCGACTCCAGCAATGGAACTGGTGGGTGGGAACTCTCGCAGCCTCTGAGAAAGCCAAGCACTTGTTCCTACCAGGCAAGTTAGAAGCCACAGCAGAGGGAACCTCCTTACTCAAGAGTTTCTGCCCTGGGCAGATGTACGAGGTGCTGGCAAGGAAGCGACTGGGTAGGATGAAGATAAGAGGGCAGCCTGGGTAAGAGCTCACAGTTTGGCAACAGAAAACCTGTATTTGTGAAAAATGCCTTTCTGCCCCTTTCAGGCTGGGTGACCTTGGGCAAGTGAGGCCAAACCACAGGCGTCACATCTGCACAACAAAGATAGGAATATTAGCCTCAGTGGAAATTGTCAAAGATTTAAGTGAGGTCCATTGGTAGTAATGTGAAAATTTTAAACACAAGGTATAGTTCTAGCTATTTTGCCGAAAGTGAGTTCCCCAAGTCAGAGGCAAGATGCAGAAGGAAGGATAAAATTTCCTCTCTGGGCTATAAAAATCCCCACTTCCTTTCCATAGTCCCAAATAAATGGAGTTTCTCTAATCAGAAATGCTAAGGAAAAGAGCTCACCCATAAACACGACCTTGTGTCAGTAATTCCAGAGCAGTTTTTTTTTCTTTTAACCCACTTAATTATTCAACATGTATGGCAATGTGGGTTGTGCCTGGGCTGAGTTAGGACCCCAGGGGTGGTGGGACCACTGTCTCCGGCTCCGGGCTTTGGAGCTCCCCAACCCCCACCCGTTGAAACTCTGGACCGGGGCCTTTTGGCTACAGGGATCGTACACTAAGGACGAGCAAACATATCAGCCTTCAAACCAATATGGTTAAAATAAATATCACTCACACTTTAGAAAATCATCTCATTTTCAAATAGAAAAACAGGAACTACAATAAGTACAACTGCACTAAGGAGTTGTTTGCTGTTTCTCTGTCATCGAAGTCAGGGTGTTTGTATGTGACTAAGACACGTTAGTAATTATGCCATTAGCACACATGGCAGCAGCTGAATGTAATAGGCAAGCATCCCCGCGTGCATTTTGGGTGCAGTGAAGCTGTAGGTGCTAGCGAGAGAGAGAGAGAGAGAGAGAGAGAGTGAGGTTTGAGGAGCTGGAAAGGAAGGCATCATCACACCAAACAGTTTGGGCACAGAGGTGGATGGGAGAGAGAACAGGAGGGAGGAGGCCAAAATAGCATTTCAGGCGGGGTTCAGAGAAGTAAGTCTCAGTTCCACTGAGGACTGTGGGTTTTCTTCTTCTCTTTTTTTCTTCTTCCTCATCATCATTTCCCAAGTGCCTTACAAAATGCAGGCACATATGTTCTCCATAAATGTTTGCTCGATGAGTGAATAAAAAAGTAAATGAGGAGCACACCCACTGCAAATCAGGTGGCATCCCAACCGTGGTGGAGTGTAGATTACAACAATACAATTTCAATAGCTGGTTGTTGTTGGTGTTGTTTTTTCCCCTAGACCTCTCCCTAGAACCTCTAGAAGCAAACATACTGGCAACAACATTTCCTCAGAGGAAGAGGGAACCCGGCCTCCCATTCTACTGCTGAGGCCGTGAATCTCTCACGTTCATCTGGGCCTGGGACTGTGCCATCCACCACTTCCCCACCTGTGGCCAGACCCCGTGGCCATGGCCATGGCAAGAACACTTCCCTGGTGTGGGTTCAGAAGCAGCAGAAGGGGCTGGCTGGGCTTTTCAGCCCAGGGTGGTGGTTTAGTGAGGGATGACTATAGGTGAATGAGCAAGACTGTCAAGTTTGACTTTAGGAGGTTTATACATTGCTTTTGGTTGTTGGTGTTGGCTTCTGCACCTAAATTGAGACACATCACAAATGAGGTGAGCATGTTTCTTCAATAAGTATTTATAAAGCTCCCACTGTTCTCCAGAGTCCATTCTGAGCACTGAGGATATAGAATGATATTACAAGGAAGGAAGTAAGGATGGAAGGAAGGAAGGAAAGAAAGAAGGAAGGAAGGAAGGAAGGAAGACAAGGATCATATAATGATGTGGAAGCCCACTAAAGAGTGAAAATAAGAGCAGATACAAAATGCTATATGATAAGTGCTCTGGAGATAAATAAAATGAGATAAGGGAAATGGGGCAAACTCTACTAAATCAGGTGGCCAGGGAAAGGGAGCTACATGGTGGACCACAGCTTGGGGAGCAGAGAAGACCACACAACCCAATAGGCATCTTCTTTCAAGAAGGAGGGAAAAAAAGAAAAGACTGATCGGCTCATGCATGGTGTCTCCTTCTCAAGTCACCAAAGGAAAATTCTCAGCTTCTACAGAGGCAAACATGGGGGTGAAAGGTGAGCAGTACATCCATCCATGTGGAAGGAACAGCAGGCGCAGAAAGGAGATGTTCCATCCTCACAAATCATTAAGTGGGAGAACCCAGGCAAAACACGCAGCAGTGTTTGACCCCCAGCAGGAGCTCGGTCACAACAAAAATAACAACAAGATTAATAACAACCATAATCATGAACATTCCTTAGTGTGCCATATGTGTCTGTCGTCATGCCAGGCACTTCCTGTGTGTGTTCTCCATTTTCACAACAACCCTAGGAGGCAGGCATGACTATTAAGGTGACCCAGATGGAATTAAGGTGACCCAGATGGAATATTTTACTATTCCATCTACTATGAAACCTACTTAGCTTATGGGAAGATCAGTTGGTTACTATTATGGTACTGCTGTCAATGTGCACTATCAATTTTTGAATTCAGAGAAGCCCATCAAAAACAAAACGCAAGGTAGGACGGGTACAGTGGTTTCTTCTTCCCTGGAAGAGGCTGAATTGGAATTGGCTTATCCTCTCAGCTTACAGGAATCCTCCTTGGTCCCTGCAGCATATTCCAAAACATCGGGGTCATTTCTGGCATACTCTATGCTCATCCTGGACCCCTCACCAACCAATACTTTCATCAATAACTTGGGTGAAGATCTAGCATCCTGAACAGATAACATAGTGCCAAGAGAGCTAGATGAGCAAGGATGAGCCAAATAAAAATTTGATTGAGAGTTTCCATCAAGGTGACCAAATCCAATTGGATTACATGGAACAGGAATAAACTCATTCATACATGTATGCATTTTTCATTCAAAAATGATTTATTGGATGTCTACTATATGCCAGGCACTGTGTTAGATACTGGAGATTCAGAAATGAGCAAGGAAGACAAGGATTCCACTGTTGCTCTATTGAGCTTACTGTCTAGTTCAAGAGACCAACCATAAACATGTATGCCAATAATAATCACCTGCTATGACAAGTGCTATGAAGCAGGATGAAAAGCAGGATGGAAAGCAGGTAGGTAGAAAGGGCTTTTTAAGGTATGTGGCTGGGGATTGAGGAGGGACCTGTATCATAAGAAGGAGGCAGCCATGAGAAATTATGGGAGTGGGGAGAGCCTCCCTGGCCAAGGCACTACCTAGTGCCAGATTTCTGAGCTGGCAATGGCCTTGGTGAGTTGTAGGAGTTGAAAACCACAGAAGTAAGAAGGCAGAGAGTGGCAAGAACTGAGATAATGCAGTGACCAGATGGCAAGAGGCCTTGGGAGGGAAAAATGAGCTTAATTTCTTGTGACTAAATATGCCCTAATCCCCTCAGGCTCAAAAATTACCTGCTCAAACACTAGACGAGGAAGAAGTGGGAGAGACCATGAACTTCCTTAATGACATAATGATGGGACCACAGCACGAGTCAGCACAGGAACAGCAGGGTAAGTCTACGGAGAGCTAGGGCAGCCTGGCCCCATGTGAGCAGAACCATGTGGTTCTTTACAAAGAAGATGAGCAGCCCGGTCCCTTGGAGATACTCAGCACACAGCTGCTGCCCTGTGTGCAGACCAGAGCACCACATTTTCCAAATGGTATCAACAAACAGAAGCACATCTAGAAAACGGAAAACCATCTCCTGAGGGGTCTGTAAATAAGGTGAAGTGCAGAACCATTGTAGGAAATGGCTTCTTGGAATGAAGAAAAGGAGGTTGGGGATGATCTGTCCTCATCTTGTTGAATCTGCCCGACAACCCTCGTGTGGCACGGGGCGTCGTTCCCACATTCATTTCCCATGTGAGGACACTGGCTCTCAGGAAGATCCCTTACCTAGGATTTCATAACTAGTTGGTGACAAAGTGAGATTTGAACTCAGGACCAGGCAGGTGTTCTTTCTAGTACCTCAAACTATACTCAAAAGAAAGAGAGTTTTTTGCTTTTTGCTGTTGTTGTTGTTTTTACTCGGGAACCCAAAGGACAGAGAGAAATAGAAGTTATTAAGAGGTGAAACCAGTCCCCAGAGGAGGAGGAACTTCCTAGGAACACGTGTTCTGTGTAACAGTGGAGTTCGACAGCATCATCACAGGTGCTATTTGACCCGCAGCTGGAGGATCTTTGGTCTAGGAATCAGTGATGGGATCCCACATGCAAAAGGAAGATGGACTCGGGCTCTGAAGGCCCTTTCAGGATGCACGCAATTCTCTGGTTATGTCTCTGGAACAGTTTCCATCTATGCAGAACCAGTATGCTCAAAATACGATAGGAGGGTACAGACCAAGGCAATAGAATTGAGAGTCCAGGAATAAACCCATGATGTATCTGTGGTCTGTTGATTTTTGACAAGGATCCCAAAAGAAAAAAGAAAAGAAAAGAATGTATGATAAACTCTCTCCCTTCTGCTTGGCCAGCTCCTAGAGGATGAATCTCTCACTGCCTCTTCCCTCAGAACTCTATCCAAGGTCATCTAAGGCCAAGAGCTCTGATTTGACTCTTGGCTCTGTTCCCCTCTTGGATAAAGAGTCCTATCCCAACACATTGGCCCAAGGGTACTGCACAAACTCTTCTACAGACCAGACTCAAATCCATTTTGCAGATCCATCTGGCCCAGATGCCAGGCCAGTCTCATTCTAGACCTAAGTTCCACAGAAGGAGAGGTCAAGAGACTGGACTATTCCTCCCTTCATAAAGAACTAATCATCTAAAATGAGTCAGGAAATCCATACACATAGACTGACATAAGCGTGACCATGCCTCATTCAGGAGCACTAGATCACTTGGGTTTACGGTGTATTTGGTTAAATTAGCAAGTGCACCTTACCTTCCACACAAGGGAATGCATATCGAAAACCAAAGCACAGGACACATTCCGTAGAAACACAGACACAACTTTCTACATACCTAAGGGCACATCTCCTGTCCAATCACAAATATTCAGCACATGCACACGTCCAAATTCTCCCCCATACCAATGCATATGAGAGCACACACACACACACACACACACACGGTACAGTCATGTTCGTAAGGGTGTATGCATATTTATTATTAATATCTATTTATTGTTTATTATTATTTATTAACATTTATTATTATAAGGGTGTGTGCATATTTATTAAATGAGTTCAACCTGCCTGATTTTTCTTCAGAAACAGTCTCGTCTCTTTTCTCTAGCAACCTTACACATGGGAGCAGGTAGGAAAACTGCTTATGACCGTCAGAGGAAGCATGTGCTGCCTGTCTTCTCACCCCGTTACAAATAAATGTAACATCACGGCCACAGGTCCCCTGGGGCAGGAGATTAGTTTGGAGCCTGAGTTGGTAATCTCTAGATAAACAATTATTCATGTCTCCCAAATTGGAAACCAGGTGATCTCGGCCAGCTGGAAAAGTATAAAAAGCCCGCCCCGCTTTGTCTTGAACAAAATGAACTCTCTTCAAATACCCTTCAGCAGAAAAGCAGGAGATAAGAAACAAATGGAAGGCTACTAATCTCTCTTTTCTTTTATAAGAACAATATACTTTTTTTTTATTACTTATTTCATCCCACAGAAAGTGGTAATGGAATTGTAAACCAGTCTAACTGCTTGTGGAAGGGGAAATAAAGTTGTAGCCTCAGAGAGTCCAGCCTTAAGACATGGTTTTCTTCCCCCTATCTGTTTTCCTATCAGAAGAATGGAATGGGCTCTAAGAAGTCTCCTGGCTCCTTCCCACATCCAATGTCCTATGCAAGCTAGTTCCACTTCAAGCTGAATGTCAGACTGGCCTGGATACCAATTCCAACTAGGGGTGCTTACTGAGCAATTTTAAGTAAAATAGTTCATTTTGCTAAACTGCAGATTTCTCTTCTGTAACACAGGGAATTAATGCCCCCACCCCATCTCTCACAGAATTACAGAAGTCAATGAAATAATCATTGTGAAATGCTCTGCAAAATGTAATACATCTAAAAGGATTAGTTGCATAGAGCACTGGGTGTGGTGCATAAGCAATGAATCTTGGAACACTGAAAAAAACTAAATAAAAAAGAAAGGCATCACCAAAAAAAAAAAAAAAAGCATTAGTTGTTTGTTGCACTTGGGGGAAATATCTCAGTAACTCATTTTCCATATTTGTTAAAAAATGAGAATTATGGACCATAAACATATGCCAAGTGTGGCACAGAAAATAAAAAGTGTTTAATTACGTTAATCCTTTCTTTTCTATTACAGCAAGGTTAGGGAATTACCATAGAGCTGATAACACATACATACTATTTTTATGACCTCTTCCTCTTTTCTGGGGTCTTATCCTACATCTTAGAGCTACATCTTAATGTATATTACAGGCTCTCTGAGGACATCAGGCAGCAAAGGCTGTGCTTTGTCTTTAAAGTCAGGGCAATATACTGAACCAGCATTCATGAGGTCAGAGCTTTAGTCCTGGCTTGGCACCTTGCATGCTGAATAATTCCAGACAGTCATTGTTAGGACACTGAGGTTCTCATTTTTCTCATTTATACAGTATGGGTGCTATTAATCTATCAATGTTCCACTACACAGGGCTACTGTGAGGAACGTAACCAATGTGAAAGAACTTTGGAAAGTATTTGATTATTAATCAGGTCCCTGTCTGGATCAGCAGATACTGCCAAAGTAGTTAGTTAGCCAAGGGGCTTGGCTAGTTGTTTGAAACCTCTCAACCATGACTTCTTGGTTAATGGAACATCTAGACTGGGGGTTGGTAAACTTATCCTATAAAGGGCCAGATAATAAATATCTTATACCCACTCACCTCAGTGTCTCTCAGTGGAAAGAAGGAAGATGGTCTTCATCATGAATACTCAACCCTGCTGTGGAGGGACAAAAGAAGCCACAGATAATAAAAAAATTACATGGGAGTGGCTATGCTCCCATATAACACTATTTACAACAAGAGGTAGAACTTCTCGTCTAGATGAGATGACATAGGCCCTGTTTTCCCTAATCCCTCCCATGAAGCACAACTATAAGTCCTGAAAATGGCACAAGAGACAAGCAAAAGAGAAACTTAGCAAGTAGTGAGGAGAAAACAAGCAGATTTGGGACCCCAGGGCTGGAGGAATAAAACTGTGACTGGGCATCTTGTACGCACCCCCACCACCAACCCATCTCATACCCACCCCGCACCAAGACCTAATGTTTTTTTTGACCTATGACATAATACCAGAAGGCATCTCACATAGATTCATTCCCCTACCATATCAAACAGAAGACCCTCTGATAACAATTTGTCTTTAGGTAAGACAAGATCTACCACAGGTGAAGTGCTCTCATTTCTTTTGGGGCCAGAGATTTCCCTTTTCTGCTGAGAGATATCAAGTAGAAGAGGCAGAACTGGCAGGGAGATAGCTACAGGAATCACTGGGTCCAGAAAGCCTTCTTGTACCCATGGGCTTAAGACGTTACTCCTCTGCCCAGAGATGCCAGAGCAACTTAGGAGTACCAATGGAAGAATATCACCATAGTCATCCCCAACAAAGAGACATTCAGCAGCCCCAACTCCCCAGCATGAGGGAATCCCTTTCACATCAGGTAGCACTAGCAGGGACCCAAAGGGAACTCTAGAAGCACTATACAAACCAAGAACAAAAATAGCACTGCAAAGGCTCCGAAAATTAAACTCCCTTTGGAGCCATAGTCTACAGAAGTGGACCAAGACCAACATGCAAAACCAAAATAAGGTGACTGTCTGCTAAAATAAAAGATTTTTTTATTTTTATTTTTTCTTTGTTTTATTTAAATTTAATTAGTCAACATACACTGCATCATTAGTTTCAGATGTAGTGTTCAATAATTTATCAGTTGTGTACAACACCCAATGTTCATCACATCATGTGCCCTCCTTAATGCTCAGATTTAAATAGAACCCACTCTCTCCCAACTTATTATATATAATGGATAGAATGTAAAAAAAGAAAAAAAAAATCATACCAAGGCCAAGAAAATTACAATTTGAATGAGAAAAGACAATCAAATGATGCCAACACTGATTTGAATCCAATATTGGACTTATCTGACAAGGATTTTTTAAAGATTATTTATTTATTTATTCATTTATTCATTTTGAAGAGATAGAGAGAGCATAAGAATGTATGGGGAGGGGCTGAAGGAGAAGTAGAGAGAGAGTCCCAGACTTTTTGCTGAGTGTGGAGCTTGACTCAGGGCTCAATCCCATGACCCTGATATCGTGACCTGATCCAAAATCAAAAGTTGGAAGCTTAAGCAACTGAGCTACCCAGGTGTCCATGACAAGGATTTTTAAAGAAGCTATCATAAAAATACTTCAATAATCAATTAAAAATTATTTTTAATTTTTTTTAATTTAGCACAGAAATCATGATGTTATTTTATTTTATTTTTAATTTTTTTAAAGATTCTATTTATTTAGAGAGAGATCACAAGTATCAGAGAGGCAGGCGAGAGAGAGGGAAGCAGGCTCCCTGCTGAGCAGAGAGTCCCATTCGGGGCTCCATCCCAGAATGCTGGGATCATGACTTGAGCCAAAGGCAGAGGGTTTAGCCCACTGAGCCACCCAGGTTCTCATGGATGTTATTTTAAAATAACCAAATAGAAATTATAGAATTGAAAATTGCAATAATATAAATTAAAAAAAAAAAAAAAAACCCTCCCAGAATGGGCTCAATAAGAGTGGGAATGACAGAGGATAGAATCAATGAACTTAAAGACAGAACAATAAAATTTACCCCATCTGAACAACAGAGACAAAATGAAAAGAAAGAGAGAGAGAAGGTGAGAGAGAGAAAGATCTGTGGGACAGTAACAACAACTTAACATTCATACATCAGAGTTGTAGAAGGAAAGAAAGAAAAGAGAGAATGGGCCTAAAGCAATACTTGAAGAAATAGTGGCTGAAAACTTCATTAATTTGGTGAAAGGCACAAATCTATGAATTCAAGAGGCTGAGTTAACAGCAAGCAGGATAAACTCAAAGATATCCACACTAAATATATCATCAGTAAAATTGTGAAAACTAATGACAAAGAAATAAATCTTGAAAGCAGCCAGAGAGAAATGAAACATTACCTGTTAGTGGAATTCAGATAAAAGAGGTTTTCTCATATGAAACCATGCAAACCAGAAGGAGGTAGCTAATTCTATATCCAGTGAAACTGTCCTCTACAAATTAAGGGGAAATCAAAACAGTCTAAAGAGAAAGGAAACTAAAAGAATTTGTTTCCGGCAGACTTATCCTTAAAGACAGTTCTTCAGCAGAAAGGAAAAGGAAAAAAAAAAAGGAATATTGGAGCATCAGGAAGAAAGAAGAAAGAAATTCAAGTGACCTTTCTACACTTCACTTGAAGTGGCAAAATATTTGTTGACTATTATAAGTTACATGCATATACTGTAATGCCCAGAGCAACCATTATGAAAACTATACAAAAAGACTGGGATCCAGCTCTGTGTGAGGCTCCCCGCTCATCAGGGAGTCTACTTCTCCCTCTCCTCTCCACTCATGCTCTCTCTCTCGCTATCTCTGCTTCTCTCTCTCTCAAATAAAGAAATAAAATCTTTAAAAAAGTAGATGTATTAATATCTGATAAAGTAGATTTCAGAGAAAAGAAATTACTAGAGATGAAGAAGTGTACTGTATCATAATTCTAAAAGTATCATACTGCTGGAAAGACAATGATCCTAACTATATACACAACTATACACACAAAAAACAGCTCCAAAATACATGAAGCCAAAATTGAGATAGAGCTGAAAGGAGAAATAGCCAAATCCATAATTACAGCTGAAGACTCCAACACCCCTCTCTCAGCAACTAATAGAACTATTAGATTGAAAATCAGTAAGGAAATGGAAGATTTTAGCAACACAATCAGCCAGTAGGACCTAAAAGACACAGAGGAAACACTTCACCCAACTGTAGCAGAATCACATTTTATTTTCCAAGTGGTCATGGAATTCTCATCAAGATGCCATACAAAGACCATAAAACAAGTCTTAACAAATTTAAAAAATTTTTAAAGAGAGGCCAAACAAAGTTGTGTTCTCTCACTATAATGGAACCTAAGTAGAAATTCATAGCAGAAGAGTAACAAGAGGGCGCCTGCGTGGCTCAGTGGGTTAAAACCTCTGCCTTTGGCTCAGGTCATAATTCCAGGGTCCTGGGGTCGAGCCCCACATTGGGCTCTCTGCTTAGCAGGGAGCCTGCTTCCTCCACTTTCTCTGCCTGCTTCTCTGCCTACTTATGATCTCTGTCAAATAAATAAATAAATTCTTAAAAAAAAAAAAGAAGAGTAACAAGACAATGTGTAAATATGAAGATTAAACAGCATACATCTAAATAATCCATAAGGCAATAAAGAAGTCTCAAAGTCAATTTAAAAAATAGAAGTGAGGGCACCTGAATCGCTCAGTGGGTTAAGTCTCCACCTTTGGCTCAGGTCATGATCTGAGGGTCCTGGAATCAAACCCTGCAAAGGGCTGTCTGCTCAGCAGGGAGCCTGCACGCCCCCTCTCTGACTGCCTCTCCGCCTACTTGTGATCTCTCTCTCTCTCTGTCAAATAAATAAATAAACAAATAAAATCTTAAAAAGAACAAGTGAATGAAATTGAAACATAACATACCAATTTATGTGGGATGCAGCTAAAGTATACTGAGAGGGAAATTAATAGCACTAAATGCTTACATTAGAAATGAGGAGAAATCTCAAATCAATAACCTAAATTCTTACCTCAAAATAGAAGAAGAGTGAAATAAGTCCAAAGCAAGCAAAAGAAAAGAAATAATAAAGATAAAAGCAACATGGACAGGACTGGAAGAGATTATGCTGAGTGAAATAAGTCAAGCAGAGTCAATTATCATTTGGTTTCACTTATTTGTGGAGCATAACAAAAAGCATGGAGGACATGGGGAGTTAGAGAGAAGGGGGGTTGGGGTAAATTGGAAGGGGAGGTGAATCATGAGAGACTATGGACTCTGAAAAACAATCTGAGGGGTTTGAAGTGGCAGGGGGGTGGGTGGAAGGTCGGAGTACCAGGTGGTGGGTATTATAGAGGGCACGGATTGCATGGAGCACAGGGTGTGGTGAAAAAATAATGACACTGTTATGCTGAAAATAAGTAAATGAAAGGAAAAAAATGAAAAAAGATAAAAGCAGAATTCCATAAAGTTAAAAATAGGAAAAGAATAGAAAAAAAAGGATATTTATTCGAAGAAAGTCAATAAAGTCATAAATCTCCAGCAAGACTAACAGCAACAACAAAAGGCACAAATCACCAATATCGGGAATGAAATGGGGTCATTCATTCAGAGCCCATCATTGTAGGTTCTGAAACAATTAAAAGGAAAATAACCTTTTGCCCATAAATTTGACAACTTAGAAAAAAGGGATCAATTCCTCAAAAACCACAAACTACCAAAACACACCCAAGATGCAGGTGACAATCCGAATAACCCTCCAACCATTAAGGAAATTGAATTTGTAATTAAAAACTCCTGAAAAACAAATATTCAGGACCAGATGGTTTCATCAAGAATTCTACCAAATATTTAAATATGAATTAATATCAATTTTATACAATGCCTTCCTAAAAACAGGAGAGAAGGGAATACTTCCTAACTCATTTTACGAGACCAGTATTATCCTGACCACCCAAACCATACAGAAACAGTACAAGACAACTATCAACTGATACCCCTCATGAACATAAACACAAAAATTCTCAATATAATATCAGCAAACTGAATGCAACAATGTATAAAAATAATTTTATATGCCATGAAGAAGGGACATTTATTCTAAGGATGTGGGACTCATTTGAAAATTAATCAATGCAAACTATCATATCAACAAACTAAAGAAGAAAAATCCTATGATCATATCAGCTGATGCAGAAAACTACCTAACAAAATCCAATGCCATTCATGATAAGAACCTTTAGTATAAGGAATTGGGGGAAATCACGTCAATTCAGTAAAGAGTATTTATTAAGGTCCTCTAACCAGCACCATATTAATGGTGAAAGACTGAATGTTTTCATCTTAGGATCAGGAACAAGGTAAGGAAGACTGCTCTTAACCACATCCAGCATCCCTGGGACTGGGGGCCAGATAGACGTGCTCACACAAGGGCAAACTACGGGATCCTGGTCATGTCAGAGCTGTTCATTATCTTCACAACTGTGGTGGAAACCCGTACCTACACAGGTATACAATTATGTAGCACCTAATAATACACAAAAACAGAAGTGGAAAATATCTGAATAAGATTGGTGGACTGTATTGATGTCAATTTCCTGCTTGTGATATGATACTACAGTTTTGTAAAATGTTACCATTGAGGAATCAAGGGATCTCTCTCTATTACGTTTTTGCAACTGCATGTGAATCTACAAATATCTCAATAAACATCTCATTTTTTTTTAGAAAACGAGGAAGAACACCCAGGGAAGGGGTTTTGGCCTGTGATCCAGAATTTGCAGACCACTGAGCTAGACCATTGTTTCCCAATTCTGGAAACATGTTAAAAATCACCCAGTGATGGGTATTAAGGAGGGTACATGTTGCAAATGAGCACTGGTGTTAGAAGCAAATAATGAATCACAGAACACTACATCAAAAACTAATGGTTTACTGTATGGTGACACCATAACATAATCACCATCATCATCATCACCACCTGGTAAATTTTTAAAGCTAAAAATGCCAGGGTTGGTTTTGGGTCACAGATTTTGACTTAATAGTTTCTGTCTGGGGCCCTTGGATGCACAGTTTTCAAAGCTTCCCAGGTTATTCCAGTATATAGTCAGATGAGAGACACCTTATTACCTTGAACATAAAATGACTATCATTTTTCTCTTCTTTTTTTCTCCTTAGCCCATAGTTAGTCACACACCAAAACCTAAGATACACCCACAGAAAACTTTTATTATTTTTCAAGATTTTATTAATTTATTTGAGAGAGAGAGAGAGAATGTGTGTATGTGTGTGTGTGTGTGTGTGTGTGTGTGTGTGTGTGT
>NC_081562.1:12767348-12767418 GCF_022355385.1 Mustela nigripes
TTGGGGGAAATTGGAAGGGGAGGTGAACCATGAGAGACTATGGACTCTGAAAAACAATCTGAGGGTTTTG
>NC_081562.1:12767518-12835365 GCF_022355385.1 Mustela nigripes
TGAGGGTTTTGAAGGGGCAGGGGGTGGGAGGTTGGGGGAACCAGGTGGTGGGTATTAGAGAGGGCACGGATTGCATGGAGCACTGGGTGTGGTGAAAAAATAATGAATACTGTGGGCGCCTGGGTGGCTCAGTGGGTTAGGCCGCTGCCTTCGGCTCAGGTCATGATCTCGGGGTCCTGGGATCGAGGCCCGCATCGGGCTCTCTGCTCAGCAGGGAGCCTGCTTCCCTCTCTCTCTCTCTGCCTGCCTCTCTCTCTACTTGTGATCTCTCTCTGTCAAATAAATAAATAAAATTTAAAAAAAAATGAATACTGTTATGCTGAAAATAAATAAATAAAAAGAAAGAAAGAAAGAAAAAATTTTTTAAAAAGTAAACCTTTGTTATGTAAACACCCCCCCAAAAAAGATTATTACTACATTGGTTGAGATACAAAGAACTTCAATTTAAAAAGTGACCAAGGGGAGGAAAAGAAGGAAACAGAACGGAGAAGTGGAATAAACAGGGTTTATAAAAATATGAGCTGGAATAAATGCAATATTTATTAGTCCAAAGCAAAAAGTGGGCAGGATAGAAAAAGTGTCTAGTTTGAGCTGGTAAACAGAACTGGCAGGTGTGAGGGCTCTCCAGCACTCTGTTAGCTGTCTTCCTGGCCAGAAACTCAACTTTTTCATCTTGAAGCTTTGTGAAAGTTTCCTCCACATGCCAGGGTGTCCACAGCTCTCAGCCTTCCTCCATAACCACTGCAGACCCTGAGATGATTCGTCTGCTCCCTGTCAAGTTTCTCATCACCTTTGATTTGCCAATGAAACATTCCTCTTCTTCACTAACCATTCTGGAAAACACAGTTGATGCTCTGCCTCTTCTAGTCCCACCAGCCAGCCACGCACGGAGCCTGAGCTCCTGTAGCCATTTGTAGAGTGATGGGAAACTGAGTTTGACTCTAGTTTTAAACCTCCAATACCTGGAACATAGAAGGCACATAGAAGGCAAATGAATACATGAACCTCGGACTTGAATTTTCTGAGCCTGAATTTCCTCAAATATGTAAAGGGGATGGGAAGTCTCATCTCAGTGCATGGTTCTGAGGACAAAACATGGTCAAAAACCAAAACAAGGGAAAGTATCTTACAGGTTGCAATGTGCAATGAACACATGGTTAATTTTTGTGTCAACTCAACTGGGGCATGTTGTATTCAGGCATTTCATTAAATATTATTCTTGGTGTGTCTGTGAGGGTATTTCTGGATGAGATTTATACTGGAATCAGTAGACAGAGTAAAGAAGATTGGCATCCCCAATGTGGGTGAACACCATCAAATCCATGGAGGACTTAAATAGAAGAAAAGACTAACTCTCCCATGAAAAAGAGGGAACTCCTCCTGCTTGAGAGCCTATCAGATAGGGCATCAGCTCTCTTCTTGCCTTCAGACTGAAACTGAAAAATCAACCCTTCTTGGGTCTTGAGCTGTAGCTTTCAGACTGGACTTTGGCCTCAGTCTGGAACTACTCCATTGGCTCTCCTCAGTCTCCAGCTGGCCAAGTGAGATCCTGGGACTTCTCAGCCTTCATAATCACATTAGCCAATTCCTTATGGTAAATCATTCAATCTCTCTCTCTCTCTCTCTCCCTGTGTACCTCTCTCTCTCTCTCTTGCTTCTATTTCTTTGGAGAACCCTGACCATTATGCCATGGTTACTCCTAAGGCCAATATTCAGGAATTTTCCTTTTTGGGAAGCTCACACTGAAATCCAGGCCATGGCGAACAGAAAAAGAAACATTATTCTAGGAAACTTGGGGAAATACAAGGTATGGGGACTGGAATGAACTGGGCACATGGGGGGTGGTGCGGGCAGGCAGGGGAAAAGAGCAAGACCAGAGGCAAAATCCAAATTTCTACTAAGGAAGAAGCCTCAGAATTGTCCTCAAACCGCAGGGCAGTAGCAACTGCTGAACCATCAACTACTGGAAAAAGCCATGACCAATGCATGAAAATAAACCATAGGGCTGCAAGCCAAGAGTTCTAGTTTCTCACTTCTTGTTGCATTGTATCAGGATGCACTCTGATTTCAAGAAACAGGATAGAGAAAAATAAAACAGCTGGTGAATGGCACAGGGATGGGCATCTTCGATAATCATGAAAAGGTCAAGAGATGCAGAGCAGGTTTTATCAAGTAGTTTAACACCAAAGTAATAACAAATGCTAGGGTCTCAGGGGGTCTATTTTTAAGTGCCAACTCCTGTTTGGCATGACAGTGGGAGGGACCTAGTATCTTTAAGAAGTCAGGCAAACTAAAGACTCTGAGGGAAACTCTTTTCATTTCTTCATTTTTAAAAAATATTTGAACAGAAGCATTCACTTTCCAAAAGAATTTCTCTCTAGAAACCGGTGCAAGTGTACACTGGGCTTGAGTTGTTGGTGAATGCTTTCAATACAGCTTCACCCTACTTGTCCAGTCACAGCCTTCCCTGAAACAAATTACCTCTGAAGCTGGCTCTGAAGGTCCCTGGGAAATGGATGTCCACAGATGGCAGAGATACGGCGGAAATATGAGTGGCCTGCTTGACCTGAAGGGAGATTGATCAATGGGTTCTTGAATGTCTAGGAAGGACCAGATATAAACAATATCAACTTCACTGTGAAAGAGTGTGCAGGGCACTTGACAGAGGAGCTGCCCAACCTGGAGCCAATCACAAAAGGCTCAGATATGTTAAAGGATAAACTGGAGGATCAATGCTGGGTCTGGGCCAAATCGACTGGTGGAGCCAGATGAGAGTTACTCAGTTTCAAGGTCACCTGTCTGACTCAAAAAGGGTTACACATAATATATTAGGCCAAGAGTGTGGCTCAGAGCCCTGGGTTGATCTCCATGAATATATAGATTCTTACAGAGACATCTGTACATTAGTAGTAGGAAGATATTATCATCTGAAAGAAGAAATTTTCCAACATTACTTATACCACTATAAACTATGAAACATTTAAAGGTTTAGATAATGTCTCTGCTTTATTTGTTAAATAGAAATTATAGTACTTTGGATACAAGTAAGAGAAACCCAACTTAATGAAGCTTAAGGAAAAAGGAATTTGTTGACTCATTGACTTACATCATTAAAAAGTCTAGAAAAATACAAAAGTTAGGCAAGAAAGATCCTGAGGATCTGTCAAAATAGTGGAGATTCTGTTATTCTTTTCAATCCTCACAGAGGGTCTTTCCACATGAAGGAAAAGATGGCGCTGGAAACCCCAGACCCACCGATTATTTCCAGTGAAAATAAGTCTTTCTAAAAATTCCAGCAGAAAGTCCCATGGAAGACTATAATTGGTCCATCTCAGACCGTATTTCCTAATCTCTAAACAAATCACTTTGACAAGGAAAATAAGATACCCTTATGAAAAGAGAGAAACAAGAAAACGAGGTGCAGTGGTAAAGAGGGTACTGTACAGATGAAAAGAACAGATGTCTTTACTCATTTCCTTTTCCAGGTGTTTTAGACCAGATGAGAGAACTGCTTGCACATTGGGTGGTAAAGTGAACTTTCTTATAAAAGTTCTGAGATGTCCAGCACTTAACTTAGAGGTAGTAAATATAATTATTTACCAGTATCCACAAATAGTTGAGAGATCAATGTGAGAGACTTTCTTCATTTTTCTTCCAATATTGAACAATAGAAAGATACCATTTCTGGAATAATGAAACCTAAGTTCATTTTTTTTCAAGTATTTATTTATTTATTTAAATTTTATTTAGGGTTCTAAGATTCATTGTTTATGGACCACACCCAGTGCTCCATGCAGTATGTTCCCTCCTTAATACCCACTACCAGGCTCACCCAACCCCCAACCCTCCTCCACCCCAAAACCCTGTTTTTTTCTCAGAGTCCACAGTGTCTCACGGTTCATCTCCCTCTTTTTATTCCCCCAACTCATTTCTCCTCTTCTTCTCCCAATGTCCTCTGTATGGTTCCTTATGCTCCACAAGTAAGTAAAACCATATGATAGTTGACTCTCTCTGCTTGACTTACTTCACTCAGCATAATCTCCTCCAGTCCCATCCATGTTGATACAAAAGTTGGGTATTCATCCTTTCTGATGGAGGTGTAATATTACATTGTATATATGGACCATATCTTCTTTATCCCTTTGTCCATTGAAGAGCATCTTGGCTCTTTCCACAGTTTGGTGACTGTGGCCACTGCTGCTATGAACAATGGGGCACAGATGGCCGTTCTTTTCACTACATCTGTATTTTTGGGGTAAATGCCCAGTAGTGCAATTGCACTACTGGGGTCATAGGGTAGCTCTATTTTTAATTTCTTAAGGAATACCCATACTGTTTTCCAAAGTGGCTATACCAACTTTCATCCCCACCAACAGCATAAGAGGGTTCCCCTTTCTCCACATCTTCTCCAACACTTGTTGTTTACTGTCTTGTTAATTTTGGCCATTCTAACTGGTGTAAGGTGGTATCTCCACATAGTTTTGATTTGAATTTCCCTGATGGCTAATGATGATGAACATTTTTTCATGTGTCTCTTAGTCATTTGCATGTCTTCTTTGGAGAAGTGTCTGTTCATGTCTTCTGCCCATTTTTTGATGTGATTATTTGTTCTTTGAGTGGTGGGTTTGAGGAGTTCTTTATAGTGGTTATCAGCCCCTTGTCTGTAGTGTCACTTGCGAATATATTCTCCCATTCCATGGGTTGCCTTTTTGTTTTGTTGACTGTTTCCTTTGTTGTTTTTATTTAAATTCCAGTTAGTCAATGTACAGTTTAATACTGGTTTCAAGCATAGAATTTAGTGATTCATCATTTACATTCAACACCTAGTGATCATCACAATAAGTACCTGAGTTCTAACCCAGACCCCTCTGTTACTAGATCCATGCTCTAGGGCATGATATACTGGCTCATAGGACAGATAGTAGTGTTAAAGTAAATGCAGTATGTGGAAGTACTTTGTAACTCAGACAGCTGTATGCAAACATAAAAGAAAATACTAGGAGTTGTGAAGCCAGTTCCAGTACAAGGAGAAATGGGCAAGGTGCAAATACTTAGAAGCTGAAATTTCCCCCTCAAAGCCTTCTGGGCAGATTCAAGGCCTGAGATGGAAAGATCAGAGAGACAAAATCCTCTAGAGCAGTCAGTTTCAGAAGCAGGGACAGTCTGGGGTAGTTGTTGTTGCCAAGGTCCTTTGTTAGATCCTTTAAGGGCAGAGATGATCAGGCTCAAGACTTCTCGGTCATGCCTGCTTTTCTCCATCATCTTACATCACTCTGGTCCTACAGCCTCTCCTTCACTCTGCTTGGGAAGAGTTTAAGAATGAAAGGACTCCAACAAAACAAAGGTTATCCAGAAAGCAGTTTATTGTTAGTGTCTCTTACCCAAGGGCCAATGAACTCTGGATCATCCTGGTCTATCCAGACCTGCTGTTAGAGAAGAAGGGAAGGGGAGGAAGAGAGAAACTGGAGAGGGAGGGATCTGAATGATTTGGATAGTGTACATGGATGTCTTCTACACCATATTCTTGTGTTTAATCTTATTTGGTGAGCCCTGACAAATAGAAAGAAAAGCTCTATTCTTGGCCATGCCCTACTTAATTCTTTGATTCAGTTAAAATACTTTAGTCTTATTCTCTATTCCATAGTGTTGCTCAGTTCTGTTCTGCTAAAATCCAGAGTCCCTACTCTTTGCCAGGTCCTATACTAGGAGCTGGGGTGTGAGAATGAGCAACACATGATCCTTGTCTTTCCAAGGAGCCAAGGAAGTAAGTACGGTGCAGCATGATGAATGACATGACAGGGGAAGCAGAGCTGAATTGGAAGAATGGGAGGGTGGTATCACACCCAGTCCAAGGAAGGATTTCAAGTCTACTTCCTAGAGTATGTAATCACTGGGCACAGTTGGCACTATCCAGGCAAAGAAATGCGGGAAGACTGTTTTGTGGTAAAGAAATACAAGCGGCAGCATAATATGTGTAGAGATTATTTAAAAATTCATTTTACCAGAGGGTGAAGCATGAGGTAGAAATTAGGTGGTTGAGGAAGAAATATCTTGAGAGCGTGTGGTATGCATTAAGGAACATGGACCTTACCCTGTAGTTGTTAGGGAGCAACTGAAGGACCTTAAATGGAGTGCCATCGTCTTGTTTTTGTTTCAGAAATATCTTTACGGTGTCTGCAAGGATGATGTATTAGAGGTGAACCTGTGTGTAGGAAATAGAAAACTAGAGCAATAATTCAGGTGAAAGATAATGAGGTTTTGAATAAAGACAGAGCTCTAGGAGGGATGAGAGAAGAGAATTAATTAAAATACATATAAGGTAAAAATGGCCAGAAAGGCAATTGATTGAATGCAGAGCTGAGGAAGAGGACAGAATCAAGAATAACTCCTAGGCTGCCAACTCCACAGAGACTTATGGTACCATTAAAGGAGTTTGTTGAAGTGGGTGGAGCAGGTTTAATGGGGACAAGAGTCGGTTTGGTTTAGGACATGTTTGAAATTGTGACGTTCATGGAACATCTAAATGAAGACATCCATTAAGTAGCTACATCCACAAGTGTTTATGCTGGAAAAAACCTAAAGGGCATGTCATCGGACTAGAGGTGGGAGTTAAAACCCCCAGAGGCATGTGCAACCACTCAAGGATAACTCAAAGACTGGTAAGAGAGGCTAGCTGTGAACACCAAGAATCCGAGCTGATGGGAAGACGTAGGCAGTAGAGCAGAAAAGAGATGATAAGAAAATAATGACCAGGAAAAGAAAAACAAGAAAAGAGAAGTTTCAAGACAGAAGGAAGTGATCACTACTGCCAAATGTAACTGAGATAGAGTCTTTGGACATGGACATTAGGAAGCCACAGATGAGAAGAGTAATTGCAATAGAGTGTGACCAGTTTGGGAGAGCCAATCAGTAGCATCCCTACCTTCCCTGACTATGCATGGAATCAACTGAGAAATTAAGAGACAAAAATCAGATAGAAAGCAAAATGTAGCTGCAATATATGGTCCAGGGGGCTTGCTACTTCTCCCTGAAGTAGCTGACCTTCTTCTCCCCAGTTTAGTTCTTTTGGCTGCAGGGTAGGATGCTCCCAAGTAAGCTCATTGTATAAGGATGCACAGATAAGCCTGAAAAAAAAAAAAAGGAGAGGATCATTGGGCAAGTAAACCTCAGTCTTCTTCCAATATCATCAGCCAAGTGAATCTATCCATCTATAGAGAGGTGGAGGGAACAGTGAAGCTGCCTTTTCCACAAAGGTCCCTTCTGGAAAGGGAAGGAAAAGTTGCCATTCTTCAAAACAAAAATGAGAGGGTGGGGAAATAATGCTCTTCTCCAACAGTGGTGGAGATAAAACCCAAATGCCAGGACACTGAGTAATGAATGGGGGTTGAAGGAGTAGGGGCTGCTGATGTAGACAGCTCCTTCTGGAGGTCTGCTGGCAAGAGCAAGAAAGATGGGAGAGAGATCTGAATGACTCGGTCAGAGCACATGGGTGTTTACTACACCCAACTCAAATTTTGTCTTATCTGCCAATAAACAACACACCCTGAGATGAGAGACCACTTCATCCTAACCAAATTGAATTAGCAAAGTCAATCCTTTTGCCTCAAATACTTTTCTTCTAAGAAGGTAGAAAGAGCACTGGGCTTGGAGTCAGAATATCTGGACTCAAACACCAGCTCTTTTTCCTACTTCTTACACCCTGTTAAATAAATCTTTTACTATTCTGAGCCTCAGATTTACCTTTGCTGAATTGGAAATAATTGACCAAATCTCCTAGGATTGTTGCAAAAATCAAGACAAATGAAATTGAATCAGATTAGGTTGATATCCATGAGAATATATAAGAGGAGACTTCGGCACTTAGCTCAGGTGTTCAATAAGTGCTCTTCATCTAAATCTGTTTACTGGCAATAATCCTCTTCCATAAAAGCATTCAAGACCGACAATTTAGGACAATGACAAATAGTAATATTGTTAGTATATTGTTAGTATAGTAGAATAGTGTATCATTTGGTAGTATATTGTCCTTCTGGGAAGATTCTCTTTTTGTTTAGAGAAAAAGTATCACACTAGGAGTCTGGCCTGCACCCTTAGAACACAGCAACACCTTGTTGAATCTTATTTTCCTAGTTTAATCTCTAGTTTTGTAAATTTGGTTCCTCATATTTGTCTCAATATCTTGAAGTGATATAATTCAAGGGGATAGATTAACACCGCCCAAATTTACAAGAGACCTGATAGGTAATGTAGGCACCAATATGTTTCCAACAAATATCCTGTTTATTGATCATACAACAGGTTAAATTTATTTTTCAATCATTCATTCATTGCCTAGTTGCATTATGTGCCAGATATTGTGAATATGAAGATGAACAAAAATGAGCTCTTGCCTTTAGGAGCTAGCAGTCTGTTCTCAAGACAGGCATAGTAAATGCACATGAAGCTAGAGATGAACATGAAAATCCAAGTCTGGGGACCTCAGTGCCACTGAAAAGAGGGGCATTCACCCAGCTTGGAGGAAATCAGGAGAGATTTGAGAGTAGCAGCTGCGTGAGCTGAGTTGTGAAGGGTAAGTAGGAGTCTGTCATATGGAGATGGTGAGAAAGAGCTCTCCAGACAGAGGGAAGAGTGCTCATAAAGCTACAGTGGCATGAAATGGCCCACTAATTCCAGGAACTACCCATTTAACACACAAGTTTAGCAACAATGGAGGGAAGGATGCAAGTAATGGAAGCTGGAGAAGAAAAGGAAAGGGAGAAGTCACATCAGGGAGGACCATGAAAATGAGGAGCTTGGACTCAGCCTATAGGCAGAGGGTAGTGATGCAGAGGGACCCCCAAGAGCCAGTCTCTGCCTTTAGGGAGGTCACATGGGAAATCAAATTCTCCCAGGAAATTGTTTGCTGATCCTGATGTCAGAATAAGTATATTTTGGTAACATTCTTCAAGATCATACAACTCATCTTACCAGTTCATTACTCAGTTGACCTGTCATCATCATCATCTGTCAGAGCACCCCACTCCTCCTCCATGAAGGAAGGACATATTCTAGGCTCCGTGAAATAACCTGTTGCCATTAACAAAATCCTTTTTCTCACCCAAATCCAATATAGCTTAGCCAGACTACATTAATGTGACTCTTTTCTTCTCTGCTGACTAGTTGTGGGATCAAAAATGTGGACATAAGCATTTTATGCCTGTTTCCTCAACTGTAAAATGGGGAATAATGTAAATATCTACCTAAGGTATTGCTGGATTACATGAGTTAGTACATTACATATAAGGTGTACATAACAGAACTTGATCTGGTTCAAAGGAAAAGCTATGTGATGTCAATTGTTGTTATATCTCAACAACTAAATTACAGCTTTGAAATTCTATTCTATACCCAAGGGACTTCTCTAGACTCTGGGAGATTTTGTCTAGTGTTAATTGAGGAGACTCAAATCCTAGTTCTGGCCCTCCATGTCCATTTAGTCTCTGATAAGAAACTAAACCCCTTTAGCTTCAATTTTGTCATTTATAATATAAAAGCAATAATATGCACTCAAAGGGTTATTGTGAAAGTTTAACACCATGTTTGTAAATAATCCCACCACATAAGAAAGACAATAATTTTCTCTTCCTTCCATTAGAAATCAGCCAACACTGATTCTTTCCCATGTCCTGAATAAGAATTGAGCAAGTAAACTTCAGCCTTCTTCCAAAAACATCAGTCAAATGAATCTATCCATCTACAACCCAACAAGGAAGAACACACGAGAATTTTTGTCAAATAAAGTTATCAGAGAGGAAAAACTGAAATGAGGGGCACCTGGCTGGCACAGTCGGTTGAGTATCCGACTCTTGATTTTGGCTCAGGCTGGGATCTCAGGGTCATGAGCTCAAGCCCCATATTGGGCTCCATGCTGGATGTGGAGTCTACTTAAAGTTCTCTCTCTCTCTCTCTCCCTCTCCTTCTACCCCTCCACACCCCCAACTCACACACTCTCTTTCTGAAAAAAAAAAAAAAAAAAAAACTAAACTAAAATGAGAGCTGACTTTGAATGTGTCTTTAAAGTCCAGTAAATAGGTTAGTTATGATTTATCCAGACATTAATTTGTCTACACTGATTTCAAAATTGTGAAAAATGTCTTCTTCCACACTGACCCTAAACTCAAGTCATGGGCACATCCATTCCAAATCTCTTTCATGCAGATAAATGATGCTGAAGATTGCACTAACTGTGATAACTCACCTTGGTTACAGCCTTTGGATTCCAGCAAAAGTTTCTTTTAAAGTTCTCCAAACATATGTCTATCTGCCCTGAAGAAGTGCCAGTTAAAAGGTGACTTTGAATTAACCTAGCTGCCTTTCAAGAGACACTCAAACTTCTTCCCTCTGTAGAGCCATGTTAAGTAAACATTCATTTACCAACATTTCTTCTGAAATGTAACCACTGGGGCAGCCGATTTGTCACTGTAAAATGCAGTTGATATGAATAGTGATTCTGAATGAAAATATACATGGGATGGCAAGAGGATTGGGGAGCTGCCGATGTTTTCAGGATATGCTTCCTTCAAACTGTGCAGGCCTCTTGGGGATTCTGATAACCAATTTTCAAGTGAAAGAGGGAAATGGTGTAACTCTCTGTTCCCCCAACTCCCACTACTGAGAACTGGTTTTATAGGACTATGACTAGCATGGAAAGGAAATAATGTTGAGAATATATCTATTACAATATTTCTGAGAGCTTTGGAAACTCTCAGAAGTGAGGCAATTGGAATAATACAGGTTTAGATCCTGCAGAAGTGGTGTTCTAATACCAATTAGATCTTTTATTAATGAAAGTGAAAGGTTGTTCAAGTTGGCCTAGCTTTGATTTCTCCATCTACAAAATGGGAATGATGGTCACTGTCTCATAGAAGAGAGACTGAATGTAAAATCATGACCAGAATAAGAAATAGTAGGTTCCCCAAAATGTTAGATCCTTATTCTTTTTTTTAAGATTTTATTTGTTTGTTTGTTGGTTGGTTGGTTGGTTGGTTTTAGGGAGAGAGAGAGAGTGTGTGAGTGCAAATTGGGGGAAGGGACAGAGGGGAAGGGAGGGAGAATCTCAAGGAGACTCTGAGCTGAGTCTGGAGACCGACATGCATGGGGCTCCATCTCACAAGCCTGATGAGATCATGACCTGAGCCGAAACCAAGAGTTGGACATTTAGCCCTCTGAGAAACCCAGACACCCCATTCCTTTTCCATAACACTCTGAATCTCTGATTTTCTGGGTAGAGCTTATAAGCAGACATATTTTCATCCCATATTAGGAAGACCTTTCTAATAAGGAGTTTCCTGGCCATGCAACAGACTGCTTCATAGAATGCACAATCCTTTAGCTCCTGCTGTCTCCTGCCATTGCTGACAACATTCAGTCGTACACTCAGTAATTTGCTTTTATGGCATTTTAAAAGATCAGGAAATAGGAAGTTGGATGGAATGTCATTTAAATTCAAAGACTTCAAGATTTTTTAAAAGTAATTGTTAATTTTTAAAATTCTCTACTGGAGAAACTAGATGCTTCTAAAAGCATCACAGGAGTTCATAGTGAGATGCCCCTATGACCCAGGGAAAGGTTCTCAAGTATGACTTGATTATGAGAAGGAAGTTCTACTGATAATATTTAACCTCAAGGGCATCTACCTCCTTGAGACATGATCGAATTAATTGCTTTAGTGTGTAAAAATGGAGATTACACAGTGTCCCAGTGGTCAACTAAAAAAATGAACAGGAGTAAAGCGTTCAACAAATGGTTGCTCATTGAGGCACCTGGGTGGCTCAGTTAGTTAGGTGTCTGACTCTTAATTTCAGCTCATGTCATGATCTCAGGGTTTTGAGATGAAGCCCCACCTTAGACTCCATGCTGGGCATGGAACCTGCTTAAGATTCTCTCTGTCACTCTTTCTCTGTCCGTCCCCCCATCCTCCCCGTCAAAAAAAAAAAAAAAAAAAAAGTTACTCATTTACATGACTCCAACTCCGAAAAAAAAGTTTGATTTCTCATTCTCTGTGAATTGACTTGAACTAACTTCGATACTTATTAGAGGGAGAATAATTCAAAGAGTCTTGGGGGTTGCTGTTGGCTCTTGTAGTTAAAGACAAAGCAAAACTTCATGATGAAATACTACACAGCAGCCCCCATCCTTGCCCCTCGCAGCTCTGTCCTTGGGCTCGTCACAGAGTGCCCTGGACTTCCCATTTCTTCATTTCTAAGATAGGAGTAAGCTTTTAAACACCTTGTATAGCTGTTAGAAGAATAATTGGAATCCGATTTTCAAAACGTGTTTCCTTGCAAAAATGGTACAGCCACTTTGGAAGACAATTTGACAGTTTCTTACAAAACTAAACATATTTTTACCATACAATCCAGCAATTACACTCCTTGGTATTTACCAAAGGAGCAGAAAACTTATGTCCACACAAAAATCTTCACAGGGATGTTTATAGAAGCTTTATTCATAATTGCCAACACTTGGAAGCAACCGAAATGTCCTTCAGTAGGTGAATGGGTAAATAAACTGGTCCACCCAGACTGTGAAATATTAGTGATAATCAGTGATAAAAGGAAATGAACTATCAAGCCATGAAGAGACATAAAGGGAACTTCAATGCAGGTTACTAAGTGAAAGAAGCCAATCTGAAAATGCTACCTTCTGTGTTATTCCAACTATGTGATGTTCTGAGAAGGGCAACCTATGGAAACACTAAAAAAAGGAGTGGTTGCAGGGGTTGATTTGGGTGAGGGTAGGGGAGGAAAGAGTAGGGGGAAGCACAGAGGATGTTTAGGGCAGTAAAAAGACTCTGCATGATACTATAGTAATGGATACATGACCCCACACATTTGTCAAATCCATAGTATGTACAACACCAAGAGTGAACCCCAAGGTCAACTATGGATTTGGGGTGATTATGACGTGTCAGTGTAGGTTCACCAGTTGTAACAAATTTATCACTCTGGTTGGGGATGATGGGGGCTACACAGGTGTGAGGGCAGGGAGAACTGGGGAAAGCTCTACCTTCCTCTCAATTTGCTATGAACCTAAAACTGCTCTCTCCCTATCCCCAAAAGCTCTTTTAAAAAATGTGTTTCTGGAGGGAACGTATTGCATGGAGCACTGGGTGTGGTGCATAAACAATGAATCTTGGAACACTGAAAACATAAAATAAAATTTAAAGTAAAAGGACATGTTTCTTGAGTCACTATGGTTCTGCCAATGAGGGGTTCCCAAGAAACCAGTCTGGACACTGCTCCACAACATCCAGAGCAACTCCATACTCTGTTTTCAAGTTTGAAAACCCTTAAGCTCTTTTGTTGTTGACTCATTCGTGTACTCACACAAAGTCCTGGGCTTCATGGGATTATGTTCCAATGGGATAATGCTCATAGGACATGAGAAAACAGAAAGGAAAGTGATTATTATTTCACTAAAGGATTGGTTCTAAGAAAACCAAGTCTCCACTGGGAGAACATGTGAAATCAGGGTGTAGAAGTCAAATCTCTATGTCTGGTTTCTAAGAAGTTGTGCCCATCTGCCCCAAACCTTTTGCTTTTGGGGAGGGGAGTTGTCAAATGGCAACATGGCCTCCAGCAGTCAGGCCAGGCATCCTTCCCTCCACAGCCCCGATGCCCACATGCCTAAGTAGAGCAAGAAACCCACTGCTCAAAATTACTCGCCAAACATCCCCCTTTTGTAATATGCAAAATTCACCACTCTTCATTCTAACTGTATCAAAGCTTAATCTTCAATCAAAGGCTGTCTCTCCATTGCCTGGGAGTGGGGCATGGTTTTCCCTAAACCTGGGAAATTTCCACACCACTTTCAAGATCTTTTTTCTCTTTTTCCCTCTACCTATATACCTCTTTTTTTTTAGCTCACAATATAGTTTTAAATCTACTTACATTTTCCTCAAATAAATTTACTTAAACAGGAACCTCTTAGTAAATAAAAAACCAGAAGGTAGACATAGGGAATAAATACTGCTCAGACAAAATGTTATTAAACTCTTAAGTGCTGCCTGCTAAGGATTCTGAGCCTGAGGCTTCCTCTGTCTTTGTTAAAATGTATTACAGCAAGGGTTAGAATCCTGCTAAAGATTTGCTGACACGACCCTGGAACTTTGCTTGCCTTAATCAGAAACAGGGAAATTGAAGGAAACAAAACAACAACAACAACAACAAAAAACCAAGGATCTCAGGATATTGCTCAAGGTTATATAATTCCACGGCTGCATACCACCTGAATGCATTTCTCATACTATCCAAACTCAAGTCTCACGAGCACCATTTCTAGAAAGCCATCTCTAAGGAGTCTGCCTGTTGTAGACCTTAACAATAGACTCTGGGAATCATCAGATCTAGGAGACCGGCCCAGAGGATGCTTCCACACATCTCACAGTTTACGAACCAAGGATGAAGTCACTGCATCTCAGCTCCAAAGCCACCCTTCGCTCTGCTTCTGATGCTGAAGCAGGCAGGGGCTCTGCAAACCACGTGTCCCTTAGCCAGGGCTTCTGATTAGATTCTGCTGGTCCGAGGCATTGCAGGGATCCAGCATGTGGAGGGAATTGGAGGGAAGGGACTTGCTCCTGTCCATTTGCTTGCAGTTTCTGCCAGCTCTGCCTCAGCAAGGGTCTTTCACTGGGCACAGCATGGGTGTCATTTTCCAGCCTTTTTACATACTCCTGGGGTCAGCCTCATCGCACCTCTCAGGGATGTCCTTGGCAGCTAGTCAATGCCCTCCCTTTGGACCATCCATACCTCTGCACCCCATCTCCATGGGGACCTCCAAATTTCAGAGATACCACCACAGAGGCAAAGTCTGGGCTCCCTCCAGTCCATTTCCAGCTCGTGTGGTCCTGGTGACCCCACCCTCTCCCATTGTCCCCTTGATGCTGCAGTGGTGGCTCTTCCCCCATAGCCACAATCTCTGTAGAATTTGAATACCCCCTTTTGGCTTTTTCAGCTCCCCAACATCTATCTCACAAATTCCTTGAATCTCGTTCTCTTGCCTGAAATCCCAAGTCACTTCTGAGTTCTGACTGACCCCTGACTGACCCATGTGTTCACCTCTTTCTGGCTAGTAGGAGCTCTTGAAGAATAGAGGCCATTATAGGTTCTTACCCAGTGTCTTCTGAACGAAGGATGCAACATTTCCCTCTTGTTATCATCACTTGTCACCCCTTCCTCACTCTGACTCTGTCCCCTTGAGGAGAGAGAGCTGCCCATCTGGTTGGCTAGGACCCAGCACCTTGGTTTGGCATCATTCTCTAGTCGTCAGCATACCCAGGAGCCTTGCCCTCTTCTGCATCTCCACTTCCACTCTGCACTGAATCAGTCCTTCTCAGGATTTCTCTTTTCCCCCACAGACAACCAAAAGCATGCTCTTCCTAAAGTTTTGCTTCAGAAGAAAACAGGAGTCTCTCTTGGACCTCCAGGACCAAAAGCTCAATACAACTTTTAACATAGACCTTATACAATGGGGTTGTTGGACGCTGGATCTGCAAATGATAAAGTAGAACTCTGACATATCCTTCTATTGGTTCTTACATGCCTTCCTCTGCCTTAGGAACTTAATAGAGATGGAGGTTGTATTATTTTCTATTACTGCATTACAAACCACCCCAAAAACTACTGGCTTAAGATGACTACCATTTATTTGGTCACTCTGCAGGTTGACAATTTGGACAGGGCTCAGCTGGGATGGCTTATTTCTGCTCCACGTGGTGTCAGCTGGGCTCATTCTTGTGTTTGTGTTCTGATCCTCAGTGAATCAGTCCAGGGCTGGCTGGCCCTGGATGCCTCAGAATTAGCTGGTGTGATGGGAGCAATTGAGCCACCTGTCTCCCTCCATCTAGCCAGTTAATCTGAATGCCTTCATAGGGTGGCTTACTCCCAAAGCCGCAAGAAGAATAAGCTCTAATGTGAAGTGACTTTCATGCCTTTGCTACCGTTGCATTGGCCCGAACAAAGGAAGTCACATGGCAAGCCAAGTCAATGTGGGAAAAGGACCTGGGTGGTAAGGCCTTGTGTGACAGGGGGCCATGCTCATCTCGCTGGTTTAACCTCTAGCTAACCTTCCTCACCCTAAACCACATCTCCTCCCTCCAGCCTCCTGCCTGCTTCATTTCAACCCTATCTTATAATCCAGACTTATGGAACTGCTTGCATTCCCTGCCTCCAGCATGTTTATTTATACCTCCAGGCCTTTGCACATGCCATTTCCCTAGCCTCGGGCTCCTTTTTTTCACTACCACTCACCCCTCCTCTACTTCTTGTGATTTGCTACTGATCATCCTTCAGCAATAAATGAAACTTCCTACGGAAAGCTTTCTGCCAATCCTCTGAGGCCATGTAAACTGTTCCTAAAATGTGTTCCTATGGCACCCAACTCCTGTCCCATTATCTAATATGAAACTTGTCTGTTTGCCTCTCTGAATCCCCTGCCAGACTATAAACTCTGTAAGAACTGAAACCATGCACACTGGACAAGAAGAGAGTTCCTTTTCTGTGAACACAGCCCACAAATTTCGTTCTCTTTAGACTTCCTGAGGAAAGACTTCTCTAGAATAGAATGAACTGTTCTTTTTCCCTCTCACATTAAGATAGTATGAGAGCTAGGCAAATCCAGGATATTGAGGTGTGGCAATTTTCCATCCTTTTGAACCACTTTTGGTTAATGTGCTCTCTAAGAAGTTTCCTGAATTCAAACCATTTTCCTTAGAAAGCACTTTACCTACCATACACAGTTACTCTAATGTGCTCCTTGGTGGGGGGCATTCACAGGGTGGACAAGAGAAGCTTTAACTGCTAAGATATTAAGAAGTTTTCCACCTTGGGGCACCTGGGTGGCTCAGTGGGTTAAAGCCTCTGCCTTTGGCTCAGGTTCCTGGGATCGAGTCCCACATTGGGCTCTCTGCTCAGCAGGGAGCTTGCTTCCCTTCCTCTCTCTCTTTCTGCCTGCCTCTCTGCCTACTTGTGATCCCTGTCTTTAAATAAATAAATAAAATCTAAAAAAAAAAAGAAGAAAAAGAAGAATTTTTCCACCTTATAACACTCTTGTATTTGTAGACATAAATGGGGTAAAATTCACTGACGGGGTACAACAGTAGAGAAGTCACTCAGACACCAAAGCTAGAACAGAACAGCTCAAGAGCCATACTTCAGCAGAATCCCCAAGATCCCTGCTTATAAGACATGTGCTATGGGGAAAACCCCAGGAAACTCTCAGTGAGTAAACTTTGTCTGACCTTTAAGGGTTAGGAGAACCTTTGGCTTTTGATCAGAAGGAACCCCTTACCAACACACCCCCCCCCCCCCGATCCCAGCCATCAATGTGGAAACAACAGATAATTTTGCAAAGTAGTCATGTAAAAAGGGACATTGAAAAAACCCATCCCCCTACATCCAGTAGCCATTAAATTTGGATGCCATATCCTATAGTGTTCACATACAGCCTTGTGCATAGAAGGGACTAATAATTATATGATGAATACATTGATGATGTTGGCCAACAATAATGTGGAGTCTCCATTCATGCCTATGTTCAACTGTACAAAATTAAAAACAAGAGGCATATCTCATATAGAACAAATATCCGTTGAATGAATGAATGAAGCTCGGGCCCCAGGCAAGGCCATAACTTCCAATAAAGGCAGTAACCTCAGGAGTCAGCCTCCTCCTCTTGACATTTTGTCCAAAGTCAAAGTCAATAAATCAATTTTCCTTGAAACCTGACCTGATACTGCATCTCTGATTATTCTCAAATATGTTAACAAAGGGAAAAATGATAAGAAGATCACCTGAGGAAATAAACTTTATGATGATAGGCTTTGAAAGAGACACTTGATTCAATCTGGCAATCCAGACAGCAACCTAATATGCAGCCATGGGAAAACAGTGGCAATGTCTCTGGCAGGACATGAGTCCTGCCCACTGCTTCCCCCTTCCCCCCAGTCTGCCATCCTTAGTCATTAGTACATCAAGACCAGATCTGAATAGAGGCCAGCTTGGGTCTGTACCTTCTCCTACTGCATAAAACCACAAATTAAACTCAAGGTGAATAGGGTGGGCAGGGCAAGGCATAAAGGAAAGAGCCCTGTGCCGCACATTGGTAAACGGGAGGTTCAAATTCACTCTCCACATTACAGGCTTTAGGAACTGCATAAATTATTTCCCCTTTTGGGGCCTTAGATTTCTTTTTTTTTTCTTTAAAGATTTTATGTATTTATTTGACAGAGGTCACAAGTAGGCAGAGAGGAAGGCAGAGAGAGAAGGAAGCAGGCTCCCTGCTGAGCAGGGATCCCGATGTGGGGCTCGATCCCAGGACCCTGGGATCATGACCCGAGCCGAAGGCAGAGGCTTTAACCCACTGAGCCACCCAGGTGTCCCTAGGGCCTTAGATTTCTGATGTGTAAATAACAATAATGCCTCGGGTTGTGGTGAGCAGTAAAAGAGAAAGTGATTTATAATGAGCAGTGCTACGTAGCACAAGCTGTCATTACCGTTACTAGAAAGACGGAGCTCCTGACCATAGGAACTTAAAAACCAATCAGAGAGATGGATACATGTTTGATGCTAGAATTCATGAAAATCTATATTCCTAATCTATCGGTTCCTTGAGTGATTTTCAACTGTTACTTGTTCATTTAACAAATATTTATTGAGGACCCACAAACGGTCAAATAATGCACTTGGCATGGAGGGGATGTCATGGCAGGAAGAAGGAAAACTCTCACTTTCCTTCTAATTGGGTGGATGCTGACCTACAGATACACAACCTTGATGTTGAGAGCTTCTGAAAAGAAATTTCATTTGGTTGCCTCATATCTTTTCTTGAATGCTATGATCACTAGTTATTTTAACTGAGTTGGCAACAAATAGGCAAACTGTGTGTGTGCCTGTGTGTTTGTGTGTGTGTGTGTGTGTGTGTACTCTGAATGGGATATGCTAGTCAAGGGGAGGATTAAAATACACTTGACCATGGAAGAGATATGAGAAGCCTGGGTATGGAAGGGTGACAACTCTCAGAGATGTGGGAATTCCTAGTCTGAAAGTTGACATAGACCTAAAGTATCCAGTTTAGATGAAGGAACTCCTGTGTTTTTCCCTGAGCTGACTCTTGAGGCTGAAGTTTTAGAAAGGGGCCCTTTGGAAACAGTCAACAAAACTTAGAGGCAACCCGTGGAATGGGAGAAGATATTTGCAAATGGTATTACAGATAAAGTCCTGGTATCCAAGATCTATAAAGAACTTCTCAACACCAGCCAAAAAACAAATAATCCAGTCAAAAAATGGGCAAAAGACATGAACAGACACTTCTCCAAAGAAGACAAACAAATACATAAAAAAATGTTCAACATCACTAACTCTCAGGGAAATACAACTCAAAACCACAATGAGATACCACCTTACACCAGTTAGAATGGCAAAAATAAACAAGGCAGAAAACAACAAATGTTGGTGAGGATGTGGAGAAAGGGAAGCCCTCTTACACTGTTGGTGGGAATGTAAGCTGGTACACCCACTCTGGAAAATGATACAGAGGTTCCTCAAGTTGTTAAAAATAGAACTACCCTACAACCCAGCATTGCACTACTAGGTGTTTACCCCAAAGATACAGATGTAGTGAAAAGAAAGGTCACATGCACCCCAATGTTCATATCAGCAATGTCCACAATAGCCAAACTGTGGAAGGAGCCAAGAGGCCTTTAAGGGATGAATGGATAAGGAAGATGGGATTCATAAATACAATGAAATATTACTCAACCATCAGAAACAATGAATACCTACCATTTGCATTGACATGGATGGAACTGGAGGGGATTATGCTAAGTGAAATAAGTCAAGCAGAGAAAGACAATTAATTATCACATGGTTTCACTAATATGTGGAGCATAAGGAATAGCCCAGAGCTTAGGAGAAGGGAGGGAAAACAGAAGGGATAGAAATCAGAGAGGGAGATAAACCATGAGAGACTCTGGACTGTGGGAAACAAACTGAGGGTTTCAGAGGGGAAGGGGGTCAAGAGATGGGTTAGCCAGGTGATGGGTATTAAGGAGGACACATATTGTGATGAGCACTGGGTATGATAATCAACTAATGAATCATTGAACACCACATCAAAACCTGATGATGTACTATACGCTGGCTAACTGAACATAATAAAAAATTTTAAAAAAGGAAGGGGCCCTTTGTAGAGCAATGTAGGAGGCAATGTGGCCCCCTGCTCTAAAGTCCACGCTAAAAGGAAAGAAAATTGGTGATCGCTCCTCGAGAATATGCACAAAGAACTTGAATCATCATCTCAGTAAGAAGGTCATGAAAAACCCTGGGAAGAGAAACATGGGAGTTTGTGAAATTGTGACACTCTCTTTCATTAGTATTTTCCAACCGATGATCAGCAGTAAAAATCCTTTGGGGGGGGGGGAATAGAGAGAAGGCACCACTTCTTTGGGAGGCACTGAGAAAAGAGGATGAAGAGAGATGCCAATCCACCCTGCAGTCAACTGAGTCCCAAATAGAAGTCAGGGTCCAGGGCTCTGGTCGGAGATGGGGCCAAACAGCTTGTATGGTTGCTGACCTGAGCCAGGGAGGCCCACCTGAACTGAGCCTCAGAAACACCGAGGAGGATTCACTACATGAAGGATTTGCTTATAAAACCAGAGAAAGCCATCCTCAGGCAACTCCCTCATCTCCCAGAAGAAAAAAACTGAAACTGATTTAAAAGTGGTGTCCCATTGAGATGGGAGCAAAGACCCGCCTTTGCAACATACCCACAAAATGAAAGTAAGAGTAAATCTGTGAGTGTTTGCTTTTGAAAGTAAATAATTAAATGGAGCCTACATGTTGCAGCGCAGAGGTGATCTTATCCTACACAGGAACGCCATAAAACTGCTCAGGCCCTACGAGCTGCGTAAGGTCTGAGAAAGGAGAAGCTCAAGTTCTCGTTTCCCTGAGCTTGGAAACCCTGCAGTTTCCAAAGTGGTTCTTGGCTGATGAAGAAGACTGAGGCATTCTGATAGGGGAGGGGGGAGGAGGGAGGAGTGAGGAAGAAGGAGGGAAGGGGGAGGGGTTGACAGGGTCTTGTTCTGTTCATTCTTAGGCTTGACATGCAGTTTTCACCATTTGAAAAAGAAATAAGGCAGACCTCTTTCGCCTCCCTCAGCTCATCCTAAACTCACAAGCGCTTTCCCACAGGTCCACAAAACTATCAAATATCTACTGGAGTGGAAAAAACAAGAGGTTCTCTATCCTTCCAGTCACAGGCTTGGGAACCCCTCCCTTACAAAGAGAAGACTTGGTCCGTCACCTCAGTAATGACACTGTCACTGTAAGACAGGACCCGGGACTGGGAGAGCCTGGCGTAAGCCTACTTACACAGGTAAGTGGGGACCCAGAGCCCTCCTCTAGAAGTAGAGTTCTGTTCAAGTTCTCAAGACTAGGACTGAGAGGGGTTGAGCCTTCTTACTTAGCACACCAGGGGGTTCCCCCAAAAAGCAGACATCAGGGGTGTAGAGGTATCTGGGCATGGTGAGGCAGATAAGATTACTGGACTCTAGGACTTTCCTCAGAGGCTCAAATGTGCCTCAGGTGCTCCTACCTTTACTATTCTTTCTTTCTCAACATGTGCTTCCCTGGTATCTTCCATTCCAACCCAGCCAAAAGATCACCTCCTCCAGGAAGTCTCCCTTGACCATCAGATTTTGTCAGAATTATGGAGTCTTCAAGAGCATGGGACCTAGAATCCCTACGCCTGGAGTTGTATCCATAGCTACACTTACTAGCTGTGGGCTTTGGGCAAACTACTTCACCTCTCGGTCTTCAGTGCCCCCTTTTAATATTACATTAGGGGAGTAACATGGTGAGCATTAATTAAGTTACAGCACATAAATCACACAGAGCTGTCCCTGCCATATAATAAAAACCCTATAACTATCAGTTATTGTCATTTGTATTATGATTCCCCTTTATTGCACTCTTGACACCCAGAGTTATGTGTTCAATATCCACATCTGCTCCCAGACTTCAAGATCCCAGAGGTTCAGGGAGTGTGTCTGTCTTGTTTACTGCTGAATTATGACTGCTTAGCACGGCACATCCATGGATGAATAGATTTTGAATAATGAGTGAATCAATCAATGAATTGAAAATCTTCAACAAACACTGAAGTGACACCAGACCCCTCCAAGAATATCTATCATGTTTTCTTTAAAATTCCCAGGACCTAACACAATTTCGGGTTTCTAATAGACAGGAAATAAATATTTTTTGGATGAGCAAATGACATTTTGGGGGGGGGGGGAGGGGCAAAAGCAATAGGGGTAGGAAATGCCATTACCAAGCCTGTGCAAAAACAACAGAAAATGTTTGTTCTTGCACACACTTAACCTTCAAGGAAGCTCGTCTACGATAAAGGGGCTTGCCGTGGAGTGACCCACGAAACGCAGAAAAAAAGCACAGCTGTGGCTGCCAAGTGAGTATCTTTGGAAAGGTTTGGCTGGATTGTGTTGTTGGGGAGAAAGCAGAAATAAACGCCTTGCCACTTAGATCAATGGAGTTTCATTTCCACTTCTGGTATCTGTGCAGTGCTGATCTACAGGGAGTCCAAGCCTCCTGGAACCCCTGGGGCACCAGGCTGGCAGAAAGGCTCTACCGTCATATAATGTTGCCATCTCGACACAAGATTCTGAGGTTTACAACAGCAATGGGAGGGGCATGGGGAATCACACAGCCGACAGTTCGGGGAATGAAACGGAGCCTCTTATCACTTGAGCTCTGTTCTGAGTCGGTATCAGGGATCAGATTCTTTTGTGCAATGCCTGGAAGGTGAGAAAGTCTTTGGAAGTAGAGTAGGAGCAACAGTGTATTCTCTTAATTGCTGGTAGCAGAGTTTTTCCTAAGGAGGAAATGGTGGGGTTTTTTTGTTTGTTTGTCTGTTTGTTTTGTTTTGTTTTTGTTTTTAAAGGGAAGAACGTAGGAAGTTTCTTAGGGTAAAAGGTGGGGCTCTGGAAGCATGAATGTTGGCAGGAGCTCTGGCAACAGAGGAAAAAAATAAGCCGCTGTGCATGACATAGAAGAATATAAGGGAGAAAAAAATCTCTTTTGTTCCAAGGAAGGGGAAGGTGATTAAGAGAGCAAAGTGATGTGCTCAAGGTGTGAACTGTGCACCAACTTTATTCTTTTATGTACATGTCTTCGGCAAGGCCACCAGCACAAGATGGCTTCCCATGAACCTATCATGAGCAGGCGTGGGGTGGGTGGGGGGAGTCTGAGCTCCTACCTTGGCTAAGCACGTGTGCCACTGTGACACCAGGCACCAGAGAGTGAGATAGCCCTCGAAGCAAGGAAGCCAGACCAGTGCCAAAGACAGCTGGGTGAAGTGTAAAGCCCCTGGGAATTGTTAGAAATCTGGGACCATACTTCAAATTTTCAGGGACTAGGATGGAAGCCAAAACACATCTCCCTGAGCTCACAAGTGATGGGAAAACTTGGGCTGGAGTCTGGGACACCTATAAATTAAACACTCACCAAAACGTTTGTGCTCTCATGCCTTGCAGTCGTAACCACTGTATGCTAAAAATAAAAGTGTTCCTGGGAAAAATGGGTCGGGGAGGATCGAGGATCCGTCAAAACTGCTTTTAACCAGAGACCTTAGAAAACAATCTCAACCCTAGTACAAATCCTCAGTTATCTTGGCACCAGCAGAGGCATCCGAACCACACTTAATTCTCAGTAGGTGTATCTTCTTGGACTCACGATTTCATCAAAATTAAAAATATGACTCAGAAGGTAGCCTTCTTCCAGAACCCGCTGCTTTAATATGGGGGACAAGTCCTCCCAGATTCTCTAGAAGCTTCACGTGTGGAAAGCACAGCAGTTACTGGCGCCCTCAAACGAGGCATCACGTATGCTAGAGAGAGAGAGATTTTGCCCTCTGTTGCATGGTCTTCTTTAATTACTTGGAAAACTTGCTCTTGCTCACATGAAAGCCTTAATGTGCTCGGAAAATCAGAATGAACTCACATGACTTCCAAGCTATACACGTATGTCCCTCTTAACTGATCACATATGAGACGATCCATTCAATGAAACGCATTATAGCAAGACAAACCATATTGGCTCCTTGCTTCTCGTCATCCCTTCTCTGGCCTTTGGAAGGGCAAGATGGGGACTCCAGAGCATCTTGGGACACTGAGGGCCCCGCTGACTCCCAGCGAGCATCCTTGGCCACAGAGCTGCTGTGATCTTGGGCAGAAAAACCAGAGAAGCCTTGAAAGGTTTGGAAAGACCCTTGTCCGAGCCCCTGGTTCTTAACTATTCTGTGACTCTTTCAAGATCGAATTTTGTCACAGAAACTTAATTAGATTTTGGAAACTTCTCATTGTCATATGTTCATTTTTATAGCCTTTCACTTATTCATTTTTTATTAAATATACATTAAGTGACTGCTGTGTTTAAGTGGAGGTTAGAAGGCATGAATTTATATTAATACGTATTTGTTTTCTGGGCAATCTCTCTCTAGATGTTGAGAGCATCTAAATCAAATGCCCATCTCTCTTTCTGTGTGTTATCTGTCACCGCCTGGCCTGGAATGGGTCCCCACAAATCCTGCAAGTGAAGGTATACAGCTACAACTTCGCAGTTAAGATCATACACTGTGGACCTAGAAGAGCTAAATTTGGATCCCTGTTCCGCCCTGAGCTTAGACATGCTTTTTAAGCCCACAGCCCCAGTTCCTTATGTGTGCCATGGGAACAACAGTTCTGATGATTAAATGAGATACTGCGCGTGCAACATGGAGCACATTATATTGGATACGGTGCTTGTACACAATACATGCTAGTTGTTTTTATTACCATATTGTTATCTGTTATTTTAAGTATATGAATAGGACATGTGTCTTGCCCCCAATTCCCGCGTGAACTCTTCTCGAACTTTTTATTAATAAATATGCCATAGGTGCAAAGGAGGGACGTAATATAGATGAAAAATTTTAAAAATAAAAATAAAACAAATGATGGGCACGTGGGTGGCTCAGTGGGTTAAAGCCTCGGCCTTTGGCTCAGATCATGATCCCAGGGTCCTGGGATCAAGCCCCACATCGGGCTCTCTGCTCAGCAGGGAGCCTGCTTCCCCCTCTCCCTCTGCCTGCCTCTCTGCCTACTTGTGATCTCTGTCTGTCAAATAAATAAATAAAATCTTTTTAAAAAATAAAAAATTTAAAAAGTGAAACATAAACATTAGTTGAATAAAGAATTTATGAGTAAAAGACAATTAAAAAAGGGAACAACTGAACAAGTTAAAAAGTGAAATTAGAACAAATGTCACGCCCTTACTCCCCAGACTGCAAAATAAAATTTTGCTAATATTGTTGGTACTCCCGGTGTTTTCCTGATTTCTTCCCCTTGCATTCCTCCCAGAAGTCCCCAAAGTTTTGAATTTTTTAAAATCCCTTTGATTGCTTTTCTTGATAATTTTACCCAAAGGCATGTGTTCTTAAACTCCAAATTACCTAGTTTTGCTTGCTTTTGAAAGTTGAATAAATGACACCAAAATGAATATATTCTTCTGCAACTTGTTTTTTTCTCCCTCAAGAGTATAGTTGAGACTTATCCACATTGATGCTTGTAGCTGTATTTATTTTCACTGCTTATTTATGTGTTGCCTGAGTGAAACACAATTTATTTATCAATTTCATAATAGATAAACATTTTAGCCATTGTTCTTGCAATTTTAAAACCAATGTTGCAATGAGCATTCCTTATATGCCTCTTAGTATTCATAAATATGCCATTTCTACAGTGCATACACTTTGATGCAGAATTTTGGGACATTCCACACAGCAGGTTCATGTTCTACTTTATAAGTAATGCCAAGCTGTTTATCAAAGCAGTTACTCCAATTTCCACTTCTCCTGTGAGTGAATACTATGTCTTTCATATTGTCAGACTTTTTAATTTTTTTAGTTCAACATATATCTCTTGCCTTTTCCTAATTAATGATGAGGTTAAGAACCCTATGTCATATGTTTATTGGTCAACTACATTTCCTATTCTGTGAAATGCCTGATTGTGTCGCTTGCTCATTTTTTATCTTATATGATGGACACATTCACTAAACATTCTTCCTTGATCATTTATATTGCAAAATATCTACTCCAAATTTGTGGCATATGTTTGTGATGTCTTTTAAATGAGTAAAATTTCTTAAATTCAGTGTAGTCAAAACCATCGAACTTCTTATGGGTTGCACATTTTGTATCTTGTTAAAAGTTCCTACCCTTTCTGAGATCATTCTCTTATAGTGTCCTCTAGGAATTTTAAAGGCTTTCTTTCACATTTAAATCATTAGATCCATGTGGGAGTGATTTTTATGGATGATGCGCAGAAAAGACCCATTACTAGTTTTCCATCTATCTAATCCTTGAGCAACATATATTGAAAACCAGACCATCACTTCCATTGGTCAGAAACACTGGTTTCGTCATATATCATGACCGCATATGGACGAGGGTAAGTTTATGGTACTTCATTGTATTCGCTTGGAGTAGTTGTCTCTTTCTGCACCACTGTGACAGACGACTAATTATCATAAATTTATAGTGAGTTATGATATCTGGCAGGTTGACTCTCCTTGCTTGGTTCTCTGTCCTCTGGGAGTATCTTGACTATTAGTTGGCTTTTGGTTCTCTTGTGTGATTATTAGAATCAGCTTATCAAATTCCATGAAAATTCTTCTTGGCATGTTGATTGGAATTTTGGTGTAGAGATGAATTTGGAAGGAATTGGCATATTCATGACATTGAAGTTTCCTGACATCTAGCATAGTATCCCTTTCCCAGCATTGGGATCTTCCTTAATGACTTTCTGTAACATTTTTGTCTTTTCAGGGTTAAAGTCTTAGACAACTGTTGGGGCCCCTTGGTGGCTTAGTCATTAAGCATCTGCTTCAGCTCAGGTCATGATCTCATGGTCCTGGGATCGAGTCCCACATCAGGCTCCCCACTCCATGGGGAGCCTGTTTCTCCCTCACCTAGTCTTTCTGCTTGTGTTCCCTCTTTTGCCATGTCTCTCTCTGTCAAATAAATAAATAACATCTTTCAAAAAATATATAAAAAAATAAAGTCTGGACAACTTCTATATTTTGGTGATTTTCATTTTTTGTAAATGTTAGCTTGTACTGCACTTTCAACCTGATTGTTGCTAATGTATTAAAATGCAAGAGACTTTTGTTTATTGATGTTCTTCATCTGGAAAATTTGCTAAACTTTCTTATGCATTAAAATAATATCCCATAGATTCATTGAAGTTTTTCATATAGAAAATATCATCTTCTAGTAATGACCCTTTGATTCTTGGTTTTCAGTGCTTTACCTTTTATTTCCTTTTCTGTCCTATTTTGCTAACTAGAAATTTCTAATAAAATACTGGAGATAACTGGTGATAGCTATCATCCTCATCTGTTTTTCTGTAAAGGGAATGCATTAAATATTTTATGATGACTATAATGTATGCTTCAGGATTTTTGTGTCTATGCAGGAATAATTTTTCTTCTCAGTTCCAAGTCTGAGAAGAGTTTTCATGTTATCATGATTGAGTGTGGAACTTGGAAAAATTCCTTTTTTATCTGTGGAGGTGATCATTTGTTAATAATTTTCCTTGAACTTGGGATGAAGTGGTTCTAATAATAATTTTTTCTAATTTTGAACAATCCAAGCATCTTTAGAAGAAACTCAGTTTGGTCATGTTATATTACTATATCATGTACAGTTGGATTTGGAGTATATGTGTACATTGCGGGAGGACAGTGAGCTGTCATTTCCTGTTATAATAGCAGGGTACAGTTTTGATGTTTAGGTTAAGGAAGACTCAAAGAATGACTGGGAAACTTTTCATCATTTAATTTCATTTTTAAACAATGATTTTAAAATTATAATAGTGAAATTTATTGTTTTTGATGCACATGTGGTATGGCTTACTTTTTTTTTCTATTTCAGCTGCCATATGGATAGATGTGTGTTGGCTTCTCAACCAGTGAGTGGTAATGGTACTGTATATCTTCCTATGTGTCATTCACAGATCTTCTAAGTGTCTGTTTAGCCCTTGCAATAATTTTTTAATTGAATTTTTTGTTGTTGTTGTTTTTTACTGTTGCATTTTTAAAATTCTTTGTATAATCTTGCTATAAGTCCATTATCAGACACATGGTTTACAAACATTCTCTTGCTGTTACAGTACTGATCATTCTTCAAGCATTGACTTCCTTCCCCAAATGGCCTATTATTAATTATTTTTCAGAATCCTCAGGTAGTTGATTTTTTTTTTTTTTTGTCTAGAATTTTTAGTTGTAATCAGGGTAATTCCACCTTAGCCTGTACCAAGAGCTAGTCCTTTTTTTATTCTCAAAATGTTTTTATTCAAGTTTGGGAGCATCTATCCCTTCACGTTCTATGTAAGATTGTGTGGGCCTTAATGGGTAGATTTTAAAGGCTCCTCTCTTTTGAAGTGGTCATAAATTCATTTGGATTTTCTCTCTCTCCTTCAGTCAGTTTGGTTACATAGGTGTGTATCACAGGGGGCGTAATTTGTGATTTCACTTAAGTTTTAACACTTATCAGCGTGACGTCATTCACAACTCTCCTTCAGATCACTGTTTTACTTCTAGTCACAGTCTCTTGTCACAGTGTTCTTCACCCTTTGCCTCCTTTTTTCTGGGAAGGGCACGTCAACCTTGCCAGAGGTTGACAAATACTGATACAAAGACTGATTTTGTTTTCTTTTTTACATAGGCATTATATTCCATTTTCTCTCTTCCTGCGCTCTTCTTTATTATTTCCTCTCTTCTACTTTCATTGGGTTTTTGCACTTATTCTGCTTGAACCTTCTTTAGTCGGTTATTTCATTTATGTCTGTCTATTCTGACCTTTAAGCATCACAAACAATGCTTCCCTTCTGTGTAATACTTTAGTTTTATTCCACAAGACTTTAGGATTGTAGTTAAGAATTCCTAGAATAGACTCTTTTGTTTCTGTTAGTCGTGTATTTCTAATACTGTATTCCATGGGGAAAAAATAAGCCTTTCTTTTCAGGTTTCTCTAGTTTCCGGTCCATTGTACCCATGCCGCACATCTAGCGCATGCTCAGTTCGTCTCCCCCCCCCTCCTGACCCCGAGGGTCCGTCTGTGTGTGTCATGCCTGACCCTCCGCCTGTACCTGGAGAGGCAGGACCCTCGGGGAACAGATGGTTGGCAATTATCAGATCACCTAGAAAAGGCTTCTGTCTCTCTGGAATTTTCATTCATCTACTGCTCTTGGCTTTTACATCTCCCAAATGTTTTTGAAAATGTGAGTTTTTGCAATTCACTAAATTTTTTTTTCTAGTTGATGCGATGGGAATGTAAGCCTGCTACAACCGATCACATATTACTGAGAAATAAAAGTCCTTTTTGGAAAAAAATTCAACCACTTCTTATATCCTCAAGAGTCATAAATTTATATCTCCAGTTCTGTGCTTTCCCTGGAGCCTTGAATTCATATATTTGTCCACCCTGAGACCCATCGACCTGAAGGTCCTACTTGTGATTCTAAGAGTATCCAAAATTGAACCATTGTGTATCACTTCCCTTTCCTGCTCAATCCTCTCGTGCTCCCTGCCTCAGTTGGTGGCACTGCCATCTCTCCAGTGCTCCAAGCTGTTTCCATAAACACCATCTATACCAAATAGTTCTGCAATTTATTATCTGTTCACCTTATCATTTTAACAAAGACCATGGATAAATACTTAACTCAGAATGAGCTGATCGAAATCCTTCCCCAGAAATTTCATGCTTAGACCCAGAAAAGAGGGTCTTTCCCATCTGGAAAGACATGTGCCTGTAGCTATTCGAGACCATGGCTCTAGTCAGACGGATAAAGCAGAGTGGAGTGGGTAATATCGACATGAAGAGAGTGGCAAAGATGAGGGGGCAGTGAAGAGAAGGGATCCTATGAGCATTTGTGTGCCCTGGTCTAGCCATTCAGGTTTTTCTCTAGGCTGGGAAATTTCTATAGCTTCAGCTAGTACATGTTAGGTGTCTCTCACATGCAACCAATAAGCCCTGACCTAAGACAGGACTCAAGAAGTCTTTACTGGCCTTAGGGTGGGGCATGAAGCTGACAGCTAAGGGGTTAAAATGGAGAATAGTCCTAGAAGCTCCTTGTTAAGTGGGGGACAGAGAAGTAAGACATACACTTAAAATGATCATTCTGTGAATGTTACCAACCCTTGGTACTGCATGTGCATGGGGCTGTCTATTCAGGCATTGTGGAAGACAGGGAGCAACAATACTGAGGGAGGAGGGAGGCAGCCACAGACACAGAAAACTGAGAGCACAGGTTAACTGAGCACTCCCCATGTGCCTGGCACGGTTCTTGGTGTTTTGCATGTATTAACTAGTTAATTCTTACATTAGTCGTATGAGGTTAAGCATTATTCTTCTCCCCATTATAGGGATGAGAAACTGAGGCACAATGAGATTAAGAAATGGCCAAGAAGTGTCTGTTCATATCTTCTGCCCATTTTTTTTGATATGTTTGCCTGTTTCGTTTGTGTTGAGTTTGAGGAGTTCTTCATAGATCCTGGATATCAACCTTTTGTCTGTACTGTCATTTGCAAATATCTTCTCCCATACCGTGGGTTGCCTCTTTGTTTTTTTGACTGTTTCCTTTGCTGTGCAGAAGCTTTTGATTTTGATGAAGTCCTAAAAGTTTATTTTCGCTTTTGTTTCCTTTGCCTTTGGAGACATATCTTGAAAGAAGTTGCTGTGGCTGATATCGAAGACACTTCTCCAATCAAGACATACAAATGGCTATCAGACACATGAAAAAATGTTCATCATCACTAGACCTCAGGGAGATTCAAACTAAAACCACATTGAGATATCACCTTACACCAGTTAGAATGGCCAAAATTAACAAAACAGGAAACAACATGTGTTGGAGAGGATGTGGAGAAAGGGGAACCCTCTTCCACTGTTGGTGGGAATGCAAGTTGGTGCAGCCTCTTTGGAGAACAGTGTGGAGATTCCTCAAGAAATTAAAAATTGAGCTTCCCTATGACCCTGCAATTGCACTCCTGGGTATTTACCCCAAGGATACAGATGTAGTGAAAAGAAGGGCCATCTGTACCCCAATGTTTATAGCAGCAATGGCCATGGTCGCCAAACTATGGAAAGAAACAAGATGCCCTTCAACGGATGAATGGATAAGGAAGATGTGGTCCATATATACTATGGAGTATTATGCCTCCATCAGAAAGGATGAATACCCAACTTTCGTAGCAACATGGATGGGACTGGAAGAGATTATGCTGAGTGAAATAAGTCAAGCAGAGAGAGTCAATTATCATATGGTTTCACTTATTTGTGGAGCATAACAAATATCATGGAGGACAAGGGTGTTAGAGAGGAGAAGGGAGTTGGGGTAAATTGGAAGGGGAGGTGAACCATGAGAGACCATGGACTCTGAAAAACAATCTGAGGGGTTTGAAGTGGTGGGGGGGTGGGAGGTTGGGGTACCAGGTGGTGGGTATCATAGAGGGCACGGATTGCATGGAGCACTGGGTGTGGTGAAAAAATAATGAATACTGTTTTTCTGAAAATAAATAAATTGAAAAAATTAAAAAAGAAAAAAGAAATGGCCAAGAAGGCATAGGTAATCCTCACCAAGGCGTCGCTATGAACACAAGCAGCTGGGCTACTCTCTTAGCCTCTACACTATACTGCCCCCTGATGGCCAATCAGACATTGCAGATGAAGCCTGCCACGTGGCAGAGGTCATGTTAACCAGAATTCCCATTTGCTTGGATTAATGTTCTTATTTAAAAGAAATGAAAGAGGGGGCACCTGGGTGGTTCAGTCGGTTAAGCGTCTGTTTTCAGCTCAGGTCATACCAGGGTTCTGGGATCAAGTCCCGATGGAGCTCCCTCCTCATTGGGGAGACTGAAGCAGTCTGCTCCATCCCCACTTGTGCTTGCTCTTTCTCAAAGAAATAAATAAAATATTTTAAAAAAATAAAAGAAATGTTAGAGAAGATGGAAATACCAGCTTGCAGGATACATCCTAAAGACTTTCAACACCATGTGAATCTGGACTCGTGTTGTCGTGAGATCAATGCGTCTAAACCACAATCAGACCACAATGGAGATACATTGTTGGAGTCACCAGGCACGACTGTTGGAGTTGTGCACTGCACACAGGAATCTAGCTGTCAGGACAGGTGGGACTTGAGACCCAGACTGTGCATCTCTTCAAACCAGGGGACAAACCAGGGATACAAACGGCCACTTAGAGAGTCTACCCTTTTATAATTTGCCCTAAGTACTGTACTAGCTAGCAGCAAGCTACCCATCTTCCCCGCAAGGCTGTTTGCTGGTAAGAAACTGGGTTCCAGAGACTATCATGGAGAGCATCCTCAGTGCAAGGCAATGAACTGGATGTTTAAATGCTTTGACCCTGCTAATCCTTAGAGTCCAGCAACGTAGGTTATGACATCCCATTTATCCCATTACAGAAAAAGACCAAAGCCAAAAGAGTCTATGTCACTCAGCTCAAGGCAACAGTACAAACATTCAAATCCAGTCGGACCCCAAACCTCAGTGATGGTTCAGTGTGCCTGCCCTACCTCTTCCATATCCAGAATGACACAGAATTTCCACTTTCCGACACCATGCTGCTTACATGCCAGCGCCAGAGGGAAGCTAGCCACAGCAGGACCAAAGATGCTGCTGGAATTGCCCCGGAGCTATAGAGGGGTTAAGAACATCAGCTTCAGGACTGGAAAAGCAGATGCAGACAGAGTTGGGATCCCACAGGAAATAAAGCACTGGAGACAGGTGAGTGGTGTTCCTGGCAGCAGACGAGAGTGAAAATAAAATCTATTCTAAGCTGCCAGCTCACACCTCTCCTTCAGTTTAACAAGTGTATTACTGTCAAATTTGCAGCTACGGACATGCCACTTATAGTTCAAAACCACTTCTGTTTTAGCCCCAAAACAGTCAGTCAGAACTGGCAGAGAAGGATTTTTTTTTTTTTAAGAGAAAGAGAGAGAGACTTTCGACCATTGTTCTCCAAGTGAATTTGAAGTCCCTGCAACCTGGGCATGGAGATGTTCAGGGAAGTCCCCAGAGATCTCTCTCAGGTCAGCAAGGAGGCCATTTTACCCCATGGCCATCCCCCGGTCTTTATCAGATAGCTTTTTTTTTTTTTTAACAGTTTTTTTTTTCCTGAAATTATTTCAAATTTCAAACATCAAACAACCTCCAGAAATTCCTGGTTGAGGACATAGGATTGTCCTTGTGCCAAAGGAGAAAAGGGGTGATGGAACTTCCTCCCTTGCAGACGAGCTACCTGGGGACTAGCAGATGGATGACAGGTTAGAAAACCAAGAGATCCCTGTTAAAATGAGAAAGAAAAGGAAGGCATCCCCGCTGCATGTGCTGCGTCCGGGGTTGTTGGAAGACCCTTGATGCTTAGTCATTCATTTAAACATCACAATGGTCCAGGTGGGCAAATAACTGATTTTCATCTCCACTTTGCAGAAGGGGAAACTAAGTCAATGATGAGGTTCAGTAAGTCATCCAAAGTCAAAAACATTGGTAGGACTCTGGTTGAATCCAAGCAGTGTAGACCAACACACTGTGCTCCTATACCATATGGCCTCTTGCGCCGGCTTTTCTGGAACATTCGTGAAGACAGTTCTTACACTATTGAATGGAGGAGAGCTTTACAAGGCACAAGAAATGTGTTGTGAGTACACCTAGGGAGAAAACAGAAAGGGTGGGAAATTAGGGCTCACTTTCCAGAGTGGGAAGCTTTGGGTGGGCTCTTGAGAACTTGGTCAGATTTTGAAAGGCTACAGGTTAAAAGGAGAACTTTTGAGATGGTTCCTTCTCTTGATTCCTCTGAAACCCTGCAACTCAGCCAACCACTAGGACTCCAGCTCAACATGTCTGAAACTCTTCCTTCCAAGTCTGCTTGACTTCCACTCTGCCTCTGATGGAAGCCCCTTCCCTTACCCAACTTAGCAGTCAGCTTTCATTCTTCCCTTTCCCTATCTCATCAATAATCATCCTGTCCTCCACAATCTTATCTTGAGAAAAGACCAATTTAATGAGAGGGTTTGGACTGAGGGACACACAGGGGAGTGTCTGAGAAAGCCTCTGTGGGAAGTACCCTGCAGTCAGTCCATGGAGAGCACATGTAGGAACAATTCAAGGAGCCTGGTTTCTCAAACTTGGCAGTCACTAACTTCTGCCAAACAAATTCATGTTCCTGGACTTCAGGCCCCACCACCCTTCTGTAAAATGGTGGGTGAAACAGGAAAGAATAGAAGTTGGTGGACTAAATTATTTCTGGGCTTCCTCTTAGCTTAAACATCCTCTCATTCTTTGCTTTCTGTCCAGGATTCTCTACTTCCGGGCCTCTTAATCCTCTTCCTGTCCTTCATAAGTTCTGAAGTCAGACAGAACTTGATGTACTTGTGACCCCTGTTCCTGACAAGGGCAGGAGCCCCAGGAAATTATCTCATTGAGGTCTTCAGCTCTCCATCCTAGTTTCAAATAGAGTCTATTGGTATCTGTACCCTTGGCTGGAGAGCAGGTCTAAATGGCCTGAACAAAGCTTCCTTTTCTCTGAAACATGTTATCATTCCTGCCTGAACCCCTCAGGATGAAACCTTCTCCCCAAAAGAGGTATCCCCTGACCTGTCTCATTAAGCCAGTTACATGGGAAGGAAAAAAGAGAAAAATCCAGATAAGAGAGAAAGGCAAAAGTCTGAGACAAAACAACAACAAAAAGAACACCCTAAGTCCCTCATATTTGAAACAAGAAATCCCCAAATGGAAAGGTACCTGGAAACAAACAAAAAAAAAGTTGATTTTCCATTGCAAAATTTATACCACCATCACTGCCCTCCAGCCCTTGCCAAGTTCACAGCTCGAGACTGTGTCTTGGACAAACAAGGAGCTGTCCTTCAGAGTAAAATGAGAACGAAGAAAGCCTGAACTGCTCTCAGAAGCAAAATTGTGCCACAATCATCCATTCTGCCAAATAAACAATAGGTACGCAATCAATAACTGTCAAGCGACAAATGAATACATTAACATTGTAATGTTCTTCTCAACAATTCTCTAATAACAAAATCCAATGCAAGGCATCATAAATATTTGACCAAAGAAAGCAAGGTTTCTTTCTTTCTCTCTTTCTTTTTTTCTTCCAACCACTTGATCTCCGGGGTCTCTGTTCGTTACATTTTTATTTTCGTTTTAGAAGCCTGTTGACTTAAAACCTACTATTACCATCACACTTATCCTATCAATGAGGAAAGAGAGTTTCAGAGCTCCAACAATTGCCAAGTAACAGAGTTTTGAGGGGAGCCAGGACTCAAGCCTCGTTCTACCTCACTGCCAAGCTGCTACCGTCTCCATTCACCGTGCAGCGATAGAAGGAAATGGGAGCAAAATCCCAGATGAACAGGCCCGTGTTTTTTATCATCCTCCTCCCCTCCAGCTCTCTGAGAAAGGCAGAGCTTTGCTTTCCGGCTTGCCTGTTGGATAGATGCCTTTTAGAAGCCATGTAGAGAGGAAGGTCATATTCCTTTGAGGAGTATCCCTTTCCCCATTTCTAGAAATGTTGCCTTTACCACAAGGCTAACATTGCATTACTATGGATTTTTTTTTTCACTTAATTGAAATGAATGAGTCTTTCAGCTTAACTCCCTCCTCCTAAGAAGCTGTCTGAAGAGGCCGGAAGTGATACCGGGTATATTTTGTTATTCTTTCTCATCTCAAGGAAGAAGAAGGATAGAACAGCCTTCCTTCTGTGGGTAGAGGATGACAAGGGAGAGGACCATCATGTTTGCCTCTTACCCTCCCCATCTTCCTCACTGTAATTGTGGTTTAACTACTATTCCACACTCCTGTTGATCCTTTTATTATTTTTATTGAAGTATAATTGACACAAAATGCTATATTAGTTTCAGATATATAACATATTGATCCAACAATTCCATACATTACTCAGAGCTCATGCCCCTGGTGAATCTTATGGAGTCTGCTGGTTTTTCCAAAGGACTTCAGCCAGAATACAAAGGCTTGGATCAAACTCAGGGATATCAGCATGGGCAGGCTTATTGAGATATTAGCTCAACTGAATGGAGGCTGGGGCTAAACCTTGAAAAAAAGAAAAAGAGAATGTTTATACACTGCAAAGTCTTTGTCTTCCAGATAACTGACCCATACACGTGTAGTTTTAAGAGTTTCTGTATGCAAGCTGAAGCAGTCACTTTGGAAAAAAGTGTTTTTAAAATATTAAAAATAGAGCTACCCTATGACTCAACAATTACACTACTGGGCATTTGCCCCAAAGATACAGATGTAGTGAAAAGAAGGACCATCTGTACCCCAATGTTCATAGCAACAGTGTCCACAATAGCCAAACTGTGGAAAGAGCCAAGATGTCCTTCAACGGATAAATGGATGAAGAAGATGTGGTCCATATATACAATGGAATATTACTCAACCATCAGAAAGGATGAGGCTTGGAGGCTGGAGGTAGTTTTGCATCAACATGGATGGGATTGGAAGAGATCATGCTGAGTGAAATGAGTCAAGCAGAGAAAGTCAATTATCAAAGGGTTTCACTTACTTGTGAAACTTAAGGAATAACATGGAGGACATTAGGAGAAGGAAAGAAAAAGTTAAGGTGGGGAGATCAGAGAGGCAGATGAACCATGAGAGACTGTGGACTCCAAGAAACAAACTGAGGGTTTTAGAGGGAAGGAGGTTGGGGGGATGGGTTAGCCCAGTCATGGGTATTAAGGAGGGCTCATATTGCATGGAGCACTGGGTGTTATACACAAACAATAAATCTCGGAACACAATGTCAAAAACTAATGCTATATTGTATGGTGACTAACATAACACAATAAAAATTTTTTTAAAAAGAGTTTCTGTCCTTTGATGATGATGTTTCAATTACTGTATGTTCTTAAGATATTAGTAGAAGGACTGCTTGGATTGTGTCAGTATTAGCCAGTTACTCTTGATGTAGGTATACATACACACAAACACAGCCATTCCCTCTTATCCTTTTCTACTTTATAATTATTGAGGAAGTGCTCTCTTTGGCAGCGCATATACTATAATTATTGGGGAAGACAACATATTCCTATAGCCCAAAGCTTCCTTGCACATGAATTCCTATCCCCTAGCATGACCCACCCCCATGTTCTCTGGCATGCTTCACTCACTGCCTCCCCACCCGGTGCTGGGGGCACTGTTTGCTCTGACAGTGAGAGCAAGTCACAAACCAAGTGTGTGTACATCAGTCCCTTCCCACCACTTTCTCTTTGGGACTGACCTGCTCTCAACCACGTGGTAATTTTATCTATAAAGTCTGTTCTTCTGTTGATGGGATCTTCCCCCACCCTACCTGTATCTGTGGTGGAGAAGTCGGTCTCATCCTGAAGTCTAGCATCAGGAAGCCCACGTGAAATGCATCCAAGCTACACACTGCTCTAGCTTTACCAGTTGTAATGCCTCGCTTGCCATTCTCCAGCTTCCTTTTTCTCTCTCAAGTGGTTCAGAACTGAAGCAGGGGAAAGAGGGGAATTGTAGATGGATTTATACCAACAACCCTCAAGAACTCCAACTACCTCCAGCCTCCAAGCCCTGAGCAGACATTGGCTGACAGAAGGGAATAAACACGGACTGTCTGGATGGAACATGAAGGACACCCCTAGATACCAAGTGTCCCTTTTAATACTGGGAGGAGAGAAGGGAATCCCAGCTTCCTTCCTGGACCCAGACATGAAACCAGCACCATCACATGAATGCCAACAGGAATTAAGACCCTTCCACACCCCCCTCTTGAGCATAAGCATCCTTTACTGACCCATTTTACAGATTAGGCATCTCTCTGGGCTGCACCTCCCCCACCCATGCAGTAGGGATCATGAGAGTAGTGCCATCCTCCTTAGAGGATTATTGGAGGAAAAAAATAAGATGAGAGGAGAGTACTTCATTTCCAGCATTCTAAAGGTCTCAGTGAAGTTTATCCAGGTTTACTGTTTTTCAGTTTTGTTGTGATCATGTATTTTTATTTTGTTGTTGTAAGAAGGACAATGAGACCCAGTGAAGTTATGTATCTCAAGCAAACACTCATTTCACAATTTGCATCTGTTGGCTTTGACAGCTTGCCCATCTTTCCTCCAGTTGTTAGTGTAATGCCAAATTAGCCTAAGTGGACCAATCTCCCTTTTATGGGATGTTGTGAGAGTCCTAATCATTTTTTTTTAAAGGGATCGCCTTTAATCAAGAGAGACAGGACCTCCATGTGCCAAGAGTCCTCCCCCAGTCCTGCATTGATTGGCAAAGGCGTCAATGGTACCAGCCTGTAATTAATTATGCAGCCCTCCGAGTCAGCATTTTGATTATCTCCAGCCTCATCACTAATGTGTCTGAAATGAAGGAGGAAAGGAGCAAGGGTACCCTCCAAGGCAGTCCCTCTCTCCTGGGAGCCACTGGGCAGTAGGATCAGATCAGGTCAGGAGGAGGCAGTGATTATAAGAGATCAATAGTTCAGGGAGTTGGATCCTGCAGTAGAAAGGGACTTAACCTCTCAGTCGGGAGTTCTGGGTTTGAGTCACACACCTGCCACTAAGTAGCTGGATAAATAACATGACCAACTGCTTACTCTGCCAGCCCCCAAAGGTGTGATTTTATTTCAGCTCTTTAATGCCACCAGGAGGGAGAGAGCATCCTGCTCCCCAACCCCTGCAATTTACAAGAAGTAAAAATTTAAAAATTACACTCAAATAGCTAATAGATTACAAATACAGAATTCAAACCCTGTAGACTGGCTTGTTGTACCGTATCCTTTTTTTTTTTTTTTTTAAGATTTTATTATTTATTGGAGAAAGAGAGCATACGTGGGGACAGAGAGGCAGAGGGAGAGGGTAGAATCTCAAGCAGACTCTGCATCAGGCACAGTGGCTGATACAGGGCTTGATCTCAAGAACCTGATATCATGACCTGAATTGAAATCAAGAGTCAGATGCTTAACCAACTAAGCCACCCAGGCGCTATGCACCATATCCTCCTGTCTCCAAGAGCTATTGCTTGTAAACTGCAGGAAGATGGTCTTGCTTCCACACCATAATCCTTCATATCCTACTCATCAACCAAGGAGAAGCCCCATGCTACCTCCTCCACGATGTTGCCTCTGACCCCAGCTGCATGGGACAAGTCTTTCTTTGCTCTTTCCATGCCAGGGGTATAGTCAGGGAAATCTTGTCATGCCCCTGCCTTAGCTATACTAGCTCTTTTTAAAGCATTTTATTTGTGCCAATATGGATATAAATTATTAGGTCTTCCCCCAAATCCCTCCATTCCACTGGGAAAAGTATCTTCTTTCCCCAGAGCTTATTCCCCTATAGTTCCAGCCATGATGCTTAAATGAGGAGTGCTATTGTCTTACAAATGCAGTCTCCTTGATGACATCAAGTTCAAACCAGCCACATCCCCCATCCTTTTTCCACTCTCAGTTGATTGGCCTAACGGTGAAACAAGCCAAAGAGGGACTCTGATAGCCAAACCAGCAAGCTGCAAAATACAGAACTCATCAGTGGCCGTGTCTTGGACCATGTGGGGAAAGCAGCATGCATGGGAACAGACTGCAGCCAAGATGGGAGACCGAGCCAGAGGAAATCCCAGCCACACTCAAATCCTCTCCGTCAATGGATCTGCACCCCTTCGCTACCTGCATTTTGTAGTTCAGCTGATAACCAGGGTACCCTGGCCACAAATTATTTTTTACCTTGTTAGGTTCACTTACTGGTAACTGAACTACCTGAACATAATATCTATTCATCCATCCATCTGTGGCACATGTATGCATTCCATCCTTATTATTTGCAAATCCGCCTACTTGCTAAAATTTATTTGTAACCCCAGAACAATACCCACAGCACCTCCACAGTAATTAGCAGACATGTGCAGATGTGCAGAAAGAAGAAAATGTGTCTCTTGACACGCATGTTCTCAGCTAAGGTCGAACAAGACAGCACTCTGCCTCATTTCTGCTCTCATTTGGTAAACAAGTGTCCTTCTCACAGGCTATGTCGTGCTACATTTTGCACATTTTTGTACTTTTTGTTGGTAACTGTGCTGTTTAAAATGACCCCAAGCCCAGCACCGAAGTGCTGTTTGGTGTTCATAAGCACAGTAAGGCGGTGATGTACCTCAGGGAGAAAATCAGTATGTTAGATAAGCTTCACTGAGGTGTGAGTTACAGTGCTGTTGTCCGTGAGTTCAATGTTAATGGATCAACAACATACAGTAAATGAGATGTCTTAAAGCAGATACACCTATGAAAAACAAGGTTATGTACTGATGAGTTGATGTGAATGTGACCAAAGGCTTGCAGGAACCTAACGCTGGGTTCCCCTTGGAGCAACGGTTGAGTGTTTGCACTGGCTTTAAAGAATATTACTGCAAATAATAAGAATCAATATATATACACTACAAATATATATGTATAGACATATATATACACTACACTCCATATACAAATGAGTGTATACACACACATATACAGGTGTGAGTATATGCATATGAATTTGTATCTGGTGGAAACCCCAGTTCCCCTGACTGTATACATATGCACACACGTGTGAGAAACAGGGACAGAAAGAGAGGGAAATTTATCATACATATTTTCCAGCAATCTTTTGAGGGCAAGAACAATTTCTTACACACTCTTTTTTTTAATAATGATTTTTTATTATTATGTTCAATTAGCCAGTATATAGCACATCATTAGTTTTTGATGTAGTGTTCAATGATTCATTACTTGTGGACAACACCCAGTGCTCATCACAGCTGAGCCCTCCTTAATACCCATCACCCTGCTGTCCCATCTGCCCACCCCCCTCCCTTCTGTAGCCTCACTTTGGGTCCCACAGTCCAGAGTCTCTCATGGTTTGTCTCCCTCTCTGATTTCTTCCCATTCAGTTTTCCCTCCCTTCCCCTGCGGTCCTCCTCATTATTCCTTATGTTCTCCATGTGAGTGAAACCATATGATAATTGTCTTCCTCTGCTTGACTTATTTCCTTCAGCATAATCCCCCCCAGTTCCCTCGCTACAAATGGTGGGCATTCATCCTTTCTGAGGACTGAGTAATATTCCACTGTGTATCTGAACCACGACTTCTTCATCCGTTCATCTGTTGAAGGACATCTCGGCTCCTTCCACCTTCTTCACCTCTGTCTTCACCTCTGATGTTCACCACAACACCTACGTGATCAGAGGCTGATTTTCAACCACCTACTCATCACCCTAGATCAGCGGTCCTGCTTGGGCAATTAAAACCAATCCCACAGGAAGGACACCAGCTTACCCTCCATCTGTGCGTCATTAGGGACACTCTGATTGAAGTGGTACCGACTGTGGTCTCCCCACTAAATCATGACCCTGGAGAGTCACTTTGAGAAGAAGATATGAAGTCAAGAACATGGACCTTGGTGGCTCTGACACTAGAGTTCAACTCTTGGCTGTCCCTTCTGGGCCTCTGGAATGTCCTTCATTCTTTCCTCAGTGCACTGTTCCTCTCCCTATGAGAAGGAGCTCTGAACTCACCCTTGTCCCCAAACCCTCTGTGCTGTGTGTTGGGTGGGGATGTCCCTGCAGCCACTCAGAGGACGGGAAGGTTCTAGAGAATCTTGCTCTCACTGCCTCCCTGGGTATCTCCGCATACACCAGGTAAGGCGAGAAAGTTCTGTGTGCCATCACCCAGCACAGCCATGCAAAATGGCTCAAAGAGGCCTCGAGACTACAACTGGTTGCTCACACTGCAGAAATAAGCAGCCAGGGACAAAGCTTAAGGGGCACGCAGGGCTGAGCGGAGGCCTAGGAATTAAAAGGCCCAGTGAGGGTTCTGTGGTAAGGGGAAAGGTGAATCATGGCGTCGTGGGCAGCAGCCATCCCGAGGCTACTTTCGAATTAGGAGAACAAACAGACAACTCCCTGGGGGACCTTTAGTGATCTGGAGAGCCAGGCCTCCATGGCCAAGCCTCCTGGGGCATGCACTGAAGCTGCTGACTAGTCAAATTTCTTGCATAAAAAAGAGTAAGTGTTTACACAGGGTCTCAACGCTTTTTAGTTGGCAAAGCACTTTCCTTATATTACCGCACATTGGATTCTCTCAAGTACTCTAGAAAGTAGGCAGTTGAATTTTAATAAAGAGGAAATCAAGGCACAGAATTTCGGTGGTTTGTTCAAGGCCACATTGCCAGGAAAAGGCAAAGCTGGGGCTCAAAGTCAGGTCATCTGATTCTGAACCCAGGGCCCTTTTCTGCCCACCATCACCGTTCCCACTGAACTCAGGGGCACTTGGGACTGTGAGTCACATGTTCAGGGCTCCTTCATAGGAGACCAGCAATGAACAAGCCCACTTCCCAGATGGACAGCAGGGAACCTGGATGCCGCCAAAGGAACAAATATCAGGTGGACCCAAGCCTCTTCTCATGGAATGGCAGGAAATACTTTTAAATATTGCCTCAGCGATTCCAATGTGTGGCCAGTCTTAGAACTGCTGTGTACAAATCATGTTTCTCAAATTTTGGCAGGAGAATCACCGGGAGTATTTGTTAAAACACAGATGGTTGTCCCCTCTTCTCCCCCCAACACACTTGTGTTTCTGAGTCAATGGGTCTGAGTGGAAACTGTTAATTTTCACTTTTAATAAGTTGTCGGGTGGTTCTTATTGCTATGGCTGGCCCAGGGACCACACTTTGAAAACCACTGGGTCAGGGTGTGGGGCTCAGCCTTGTCCCTTGCCTCTCAGTTCCACCAGCATGCCTGGACATTTCTTTCCAGGTAGCTTCGCTCTCAATGGTAACTGTGTGACAGTCGACACTCCATAGTGAGGTCTGTAGCTTTTTTAAGGAAATCCCCCCAAAGTCCTATTTCCTGATCTCATTGTGCTTGAAGTGAAACTAATATTTCTGACTCCTTGTACAAATTTTCGATCATGTCTGTACTCTGAAGAGGAAGACAAAGTATTGTTCACAGATAGTCTTCAAGTTCCAATAATAGCACAATTTTCAGACCTTCGAGCATGATGCTAGATTGGAAGAAACTTTTGGGGGGGTCTTGGGGTGAGAGTCACATGTGTGACAAAGAAGACCAGCTGTGAGATATGGAAGCATTAACCCAATGCTTCATTCTCCTGCACCAGTTATATATCCATAGCTTGGCTGTGGCATCCAGGCTCACCATGATTTGACTTAACTTTGCTCGATGGTATATTAGCACATGTGACATGGTCAAGATTTGAAATATGCCTGCCTGTTTGGATCATCCTCCTGTTTCCTGAACCACATCACTACAGAGAAGGTCTGTCCTTGATAGCCATGCCTCTAAAAGGGATATGTGGGGCTGATCTTACCAACACTCAGACCTACAGACCAAGCAGAGACATCTCAGCCGCTCTGAGAACACTTGAGTGAGTACTGTTGCATTTGGGGGTGGATTGTGATGCAGTGTGAATATAATATAATATAATAAGTATTGACTCATACAAGAGGAATAATAGAAACCCCAAATGAGACTTGAGAAGAAACAGAGGAATGGAAATATTTGGAGAAATTATGAATGTACGAGTCAGGATTTTCCAGAGAAATGGAAATAATAGTGTGTGTGTGTGTGTGTGTGTGTGTGCACGCGCACGCAGGCGCGTGCTTTTATAGTGTAATGGAAAATTTTAGCCCCTCACTAGGGGAGGAAATGCTAATGGGTGTGGGACTCCTTTTTTGGGTTAATGACCAATTCTAAAATAGATTATGACAATGGTTGTATGACTGTGTAAATATATGGCAACTGCTGAACAGAATACTTTCTTGGGTAAATTGTATAGTATGTAAATTATATCTCAAAAAAAGGAAGGCTTGAGCCCAGGTAAACAAACATACTTCATGCATGCTGACAATAATAGTATCAGAAAAAGAATTCAAAACAAAAAGTGCTTCAAAAAGGACATTTTAAATTAATAAAATATTCATTCCAGAGTGAGGATAAAAGAATCACATATTTTAAGGTTGGAAAAAATAAGGTAACAATATGAAGGAACTTTTATATATTAGATGAGAAACTTACAAATACACAATTCTTGGGAAAGCCTTCAATGTCCCTCTGTCAGCCTTCAACAGAACAGGAAGTGAAAGGAAGAAAATGACGCAGGAGATTTAATAATTTACACAGTGTGAAAAAATTAATAAAATATATATGTAATTATATTAACATCAAAGAGAAAATATACCTTTGTAAGCATTCATGTGGCGTTTACAGAATTTAATTATACAGTAGAAATTGTAGAGGCCATATTCTCGGGCAACATTGCATTAAAGCTAGTGTAATCACAAAGTGTAATCAAAACAATGTGAGAAAACCTCTTGGAAATTAAACAACATTCTATTAAATAAGGATTGGTTCAAAGAAGAAATAAAAATTATAATTACGTGCTATTTAGAAAATAGCAAAAATGAGAACAATATTTATCAAACTGAATGGAAAAAGGTTACCCTTTACCTAAAGTCAAACCTTGTAGAAGCTGTCATTATTAAATAGAAAATCATGTAATTAGAGTAACTAAGCATTTCATTTCTAAAAATGAATGAAAACATCAGGAAAGGAGGAAATGATAATGTTAAAAGCAGATATTTGTGAATTACAAATAAGTAAATAGAACTCTCATACTTCTAACAATGAGACTATGACAAGAGAAGTCCAGAGAGACATCTCAGAATAACATACAGAATGCTAAATGAAATACAGGGCTTGAGCCTTTAAATGCATCGTTCAGCTGGCTAGGTGGCAATAGAAATCGCAAAAGGCCAAACAGAATAAAAAGAACAGATTCACGAAGATAAGTGAGCCTTGTAGCACCATTTGCCCTCAGGACTTAGGTCATCAGCTGCTGCCCTACACTGAGTTTTAAAGGATGTCATATATAATGGAGATAAGACGTGTAATCAAGGACAAAACCTGAGATACACAGATGGGAGACCCTGGCATAAAGTCAAACCCTCTAAGGGCTACACCATCCTCTGTGAATTAAAATTACACACACACAAACACACACACTCACTCACACACATTCCTTCAGAGAGAGACAATATGGATTCTAGTCTTTATTGACTCAGGCTTCTGCAAAATCAATAATAAAAACAAAAGCAAAAGATAAAGGATTTCACTCACTAAATCCTTAATACCAAGCTTATATTTGCATAAGTTTTTGGGTTTTTTTTAAAATTTTTTCTAGATCTTAATAGTCTTTTTTTTTATCTTTTAGTAGCTGTATATTTCTTATTAATTTTTTATTTTTTATGAACATATATTTTTATCCCCAGGGATACAGGTCTGTGAATCACCAGGTTTACACACTTCACAGCACTCACCAAAGCACATACTCTCCTCAATGTCCATAACCCCAAACCCCTTCTCCCAACCCCCCTCCCCCCAGCAATCCTCAGTTTGTTTTGTGAGATTAAGAGTCACTTATGGTTTGTCTCCCTCCTGATCCCATCCTGTTTCATTTATTCTTCTCCTACCCCCCAAACCCCCCATGTTGCATCACAACTTCCTCATATCAGGGAGATCATATGATAGTTGTCTTTCTCTGATTGACTTATTTCGCTCAGCATAATACCCTCTAGTTCCATCCACATCATTGCAAATGGCAAGATTTCATTTCTTTTGATGGCTGTGTAGTATTCCACTGTGTGTGTGTGTGTGTGTGTGTATACATATATATGTATATATACATATATATATATACCACATCTTCTTTATCCATTCATCTGTTGATGGACATCTAGGTTCTTTCCATTGTTTGGCTATTTTGGACATTGCTGCTATAAACATTCGGGTGCATGGGCCCCTTTGAATCACTACATTTGTATCTTTAGAGTAAATACCCAGTAGTGCTATTGCTGGGTCATAGGGTAGCTCTGTTTTCAACTTTTTGAGGAACCTCCATTCTGTTTTCCAGAGTGGTTCACCAGCTTGCATTCCCACCAACAGTGTAGGAGGGTTCCCCTTTCTCCGCAACCTCACAAGCATCTGTCATTTCCTGACTTGTTAATTTTAGCCATTCTGACTGGTGTGAGGTGGTATCTCTTTGTGGTTTTTGATTTGTATTTCCCTGATGCCGAGTGATGTGGAGCATTTTTTCATGTGTCTGTTGGCCATCTAGATGTCTCCTTTGCAGAAATGTCTGTTCATGTCATCTGCCCATTTCTTGATTGGATTATTTGTTCTTTGGGTGTTGAGTTTGATAAGTTATTTATAGGCTTTGGATACTAGCCCTTTATCTGATATGTCACTTGGGAATATCTTCTCCCATTCTGTCAGTTGTCTTTTGGTTTTGTTGACTGTTTCCTTTGCTGTGCAAAACTTTTGATCTTGATGAAATCCCAATAGTTCATCTTCGCCCTTGCTTCCCTTGCCTTTGGCTATGTTTCTAGAAAGAAGCTGCTGTGGCTGCGGTTGAAGAGGTTGCTGCCTGTGTTCTCCTCAAGGATTTTGATGGATTCCTTTCTCATATTAAGGTCTTTCATCCATTTTGTGTCTATTTTTGTGTGTGGTGTAAGGAAATGGTCTGGTTTCATTTTTTTGTATGTGGCTGTCCAATTTTCCCAACACCATTTGTTGAAGAGGCTGTCTTTTTTTCCTTTGGACATTCTTTCCTCTTTTGTCAAAGATTATTTGACCATAGAGTTGAGGGTCAATTTCTGGGCTCTCTATTCTGTTCCATTGATCTATGTGTCTGTTTTTGTCCCAATACCATACTGTCTCGATGATGACAGCTTTGTAATAGAGCTTCAAGTCTGGAATTGTGATACCCCTAACTTTGGCTTTCTTTTTCAACATTCCTCTGGCTATGCTGCGTCTTTTCTGGTTCCATATAAATTTTAGGATTATTTTGAACATGTATTTTTATAACAATGTTCATGGTAGCATTATTCACCCTAGCCAAAGGTAGCAAACTACACAAATATCCATAAAGAGACAAATGGATAAATTAAAAAATGTACATGATATATATATACGTATATGCACACACAAGCACACACAGATATATATATATGATGGAATATTATTCAGCCTTAAAAAGGAATGAAATTCTGACATAAGCCTAGCAGAGATAGACCTGGAAAAAATTATGCTAAATAAAATAAACCAGACATGAAAAGGCAAATGTAATTATTCCACTTCTGTAGATACCTTATATAGAATAGCCAAATTCACAAAGACAGAGTAGAATGGTGTTTGCCAAGGGCCAGGAAGAGGGGACAAGTCAGGAGTGGGATGCTATTGTTTAATGGGTGCAACGTTTCAATTTGGTAAAGATGAGCAAGGTATGGACATGGACCATGGTGATCACTGCACAACAAGGTGAATGTGCTTAAACTCTACACTTAGAAATGGCTAAATGGCAAATTTTATACCATTTATATTTTATATTTTACCACAATACAAAAGATATGGATTAGATCTACCCATATATTGTCCCAGTTTTAGGGTTAACTAAAAATTTCAGGACTACCAAACCAAGTTACTGAAAGTACAATACGGGAGAAGGTAAGACTGCTATCACTAATAACCAAACATATTTGAAAAAGAACCAAAAAGGAGCTCCTAGAAAAAAATGTCTATATAATAATAAGTTAAGAGCAGATTAACACATCTGAACAGATGGTTAGTAAACAAAGATAGAACTGGAGAAATTATGTAAAATTATGTAAAATGTAGCACAGAGGGACAAGAAGAAAAAAAAAGTGGAAAAGAGGTTTACAAGAATAGAGGAAGGGGAGAGAGTTGATTATGCGTCCAGTTGGAGTTCCACAGAAAGATAATAGAGACAAAGGGGAAGGTACGGTATTTGACAAGGTAATGGCTGAAATTTGGCCAAATCCATGTAAAACTCAACTGCTCAGACTTAGAAAGACTAGTGAAACATGAACAAGAGGAAAAAATTAAAAAATAAACTTACATCTTAAACTGGTCACGATCAAACTGCACATCACAGTAGAAGTGAAAAATATCTTGAAAGCTGACAGAGAGAAATAATAAATTGCACAGAAAACAATTAGGGTGGCAGCTGACATCTCCCAGCTAAAAATGGAAGCCCAAAGAGGGTGGAATAGCATTTTCGAATTTCTGACAGAAAATTACTGATGACTTAGGAAGTATACCCAGTAAAAATATCACTTCAACATGATGGCAAAATTAAGACATTTTCATGGAAAAACAAACAATCTTTTATACATAGACTCTTGTTAAACTTTTTAGAGAATGAGTTTAGAGGCTTCATTTTAGGAGGAAATAAAATATCTCACAGCATATGTGTAAATCCAAACAAACACTGGTTAAACAAAAATCTTGTCTAAACTTTAGACTTTAAAATAAGGTAGAACTAATGTGTTGGCTAATGAGCAAGTAAACATCGGGAGAAGAGCGCAGGGGTTAAAATGCACTGTTCAGAAGGAGACTAACAATACTGATTAACTTTTGACTTTGTTGTGGGTAAGTATGTCTGGAGTTCTAGGGTAATCACTACAGAATAAAAACAGAATTCAGAATTTTCCAGATGATTAGAAGGGAGAAGTAGAATGGGGATGAGCATAATGAATCCACAGAATGGCAAGAAAGGCCAGGAAGAGGGACACAGAAACAGTTTTATAGAAATAAATCTAGGACTTCTGGGTCATTCAGTTGGTTAAGCATCTGCCTTTGGCTGGGGTCGTGATTCTGGGATCCTGGGATCGAGCCCCGCATTAGGCTCCGTGTTCAGTGAGAAGCCTGCTTCTCCCTCTCTCTCTCTGCTGCTCCCCCTGCAGTGCTCAATTTCTCTCAAATAAATAAATAAAATATTTTAAAAATGTATTTATTTGACAGAGAGAGACAACAAGAGAGGGAACACAAGAAGGGGCAGTGTGAGAAGGAGAAGCAGGCTTCCCACTGAGCAGGGAGCCCAACGCAGGGCTCGATCCCAGGACCCTGGGATCATGACCTGAGCTGAAGGCAGAGGCTTAACAACTGAGCCACCTGGGCACCCCATAAAAAAAATCTTAAAAAAAAAAAAAAGAAAGAAAGAAATAGGGTGCCCGGGTGGCTCAGTCATTAGGTGGCTGCCTTCGCCTCCGGTCGTGATCCCAGGGTCCTGGGATCAAGGCCCACATCCCGCTCCCTGCTCAGCTGGAAGCCCGCTTCTCCCTCTCCCCATGTTTGTGTTCCCTTTCTCTCTGTGACTCTCGCTGTCAAAGAAATAAAATCTTTAAAAATAAAATAAATTTCTAAAATTAAAAAAATAAGTAAATCCAAATGTTGTAATCACCACCTATAAAACCTGATTAACCACTCATAATAAAAGACAGAGTTGTTAGACTTAATGATAGAGACACACTCGAGATGCTTTCTTTCCACAACCAGAACGTGTTTGCAGAGGCTTGTAGAAGGCCAGCGTCTGCCTGCTAAGGCTCCGGCATTTAAGCCTGAGACCACATTGTGTTTGATGTTGGCTGGTGAGTTCAATTATGGAAGCTTTATCCAGGCAAGTGGCTCCTTCCATAAAAAGCAGCACAGAGAAAGAGGTGAATTCCAGAGCCCAGCAGCTGGGTCCATAGGAAGATTATCAGGGTCAACGATACTGTCATAGATCTAAGAGGCACACATCCATGACCACCACACTAAGCCACCTTCCTTACACCGGCTATAGCAAAAGCGAAGGGCCACCCAGACCTCATTAAGGATTATGTCTGCAGAGAGCTTGGTAAGCGAAGGCAATGACCTTCTGTTCTCTGCAGGTGTGGGGTCTACCATCATTGTTCTCTACAAGCGGTTAGGAGACCAGCAGAATCACCCTGGCCTGGAAGCCTATTAAAAATGCAAATTCTTGGGGCCCACCCTCCAGCTACTGAATCGGGCTCTGTGGTAGTAGGTCAAGCCAGCAATCTCAGTTTTAACAAGGTCTGCGGTGGATTCTGATACACAGGGACGTCTGGGAACCGCTGGTCTGTAGCAACGAGGGAAGCTTCTGGAAGACATGGACTCTTGGCACCGCCAGGGATCCAGGATGCAGGCTGCCACCGCCTCTCCCACAGCTTCTCCTTGGCATCTGTGTCTGTGGCAAACAGTCCATGATAGAGAAAACAGCATCTTTATCAGATTTTGAGGCATGTGGGAGATGAACAATATTTGCTGGGTTTAAATTGTGGAACAGCTTTGTTCTGTGTGTGCCTCTGAGTCCTGTTGGAATTTCTAACTTTAAATGACTGGTATCCAACCTCAAAATGAAGGGCTGGGCAGCTGCCCCCATTTCCACTCTACATTCTCACCCTAGAACTAGACTGGGAGTTTAAAATTTGGAAAGGGTAAACCTAGGGTGTTTGGATTAGCAAAATTAGAAACAAGAACCGATCTGCTCATAATCCTCTCCATTTGTTACTTAACATTGTGCTGAACATACTACCTGCCACAATTTAACAAAATCAATGAAAATGAAGAAAGTAAAAAAATCATTAGTTTTACTTTTTTTTTCCAGAAAAAAAAAAATAAAATAAAAAACTACAAATAAGAAGAGATTGCAGGTGGGGCACTTGGATGGCTCAGTTGTTAAGCACCTGCCTTTGGGTCAGGTCATGATCCCAGGATCCTGGAATCGAGCCCCGTGTCGGGCTCCCTGCTCCATTGGAAGTCTGCTTCTTCCTCTTGCTATCTCTCTCTCTCTCTCTGTCAGATAAATAAAGGACTAAATAAAATATTTTTTAAAATTAAAAAAAAAAAGGAAACCACAGGAAAGTAGCTTATGTCATGGTTGTGGGTAGGTGGGTGGGTGGGTGCCTCTCAGATCTGTGATTCTGTCAATGACTCTGATACTGTAAGTCAGGATGCAGCTGTTAGGATCTGGAACTCATCTCCCTCTTTATGCTGAGGCCAGGCTTTCCATACCATGGCTAAGTGTGACAGGGATATGAAGACAGGGTCATTCCTGGGAAAGGGAGTCTTTCAGGAAGATCTGATCTATAAGAATAGAATCCTAACCAGAACAGTGTCTGGCCAGGGTGCCCACATCAAGGTGAAGGAAGTGTGGGTAGGCCCTTAATGCCCTTAATGGTGGGTTCCACTGGTCGGCTCACATACTGAACCAGCCAGAGACCGTCTGTCTCATAGGACACTCAGGCTCAGCTGGAGGGCCATACTGGACAGGAGGAGACACTGAAAGGAGTGGGGTGCCATTCTTCAGAATGCAATGTGTGAGTATTTCATCAGAGAACTCTGCATGGTACTAGGTCCTGGAATGGAAGACCAGCCCGGAATGGAAGAAGGGGTAGAAGTAGGCATAGCTATGCTTACCGTCATGCCCGATGACCCATTGTGGGATTTTGTGCTTTCCATTCTCTCAATTTGGTACTTTCCATTCTCTCAATTTGGTACTCTGCAGAGTTGGCAGGCCTGATCTCCCAAGCAGGAACCTCTCCAGGAAACAGAGCAAGGGTTCTACTGAGCTACCAGGTGTGGCTGTCACATACTTGGGACTCCTGTGACTAGGGACCAGGGGCAAGGAGAGCTGTCCCTGGTGGGGGTAAAAGATCTCAATCCAGCATGAGGAGGGAGGGCTTTCACACAAGCAGTTAGGGGAGGAAGAGCTAGACCTCAGGCACCTCCTGCCTTTCCCTTGACTCACTATAGCTGACCAAGAAGGATATAATTATCAATAGCTCATACGCTCATCAAACAGGATTTGGGTTGTAATACCAGAGAAGCCACCCAAACTTGCTGAGGGGAGTGAAGGAGTTCAGAATGGTTGGAGGAGGGAGCAGTGGAGGGCAGCCACAGTCCTGAGATCGTTCCAGTGACAAGGGCTCCACTCACTTCCATCGGCGGCTATGTTGTCCCTCACGAAAGACCCACCGGTGCCATAGTGGAGCTGCTCCTAAGTCCGTGTGGAGATGCACAGTGCCCAGGGTGGACTGTGGTGGCCAGAGGATGTGTTCTTACACCCCACGGTGTGGAACTGACCACCAAGCCCCACTGCTTAAAATCCATCACCACATGCTTACAGAAACCATACTGTCCTCAGGCTGTTCCTGCCAACCACCGAGCGCATCAGGGAAGATGGGGGAGCCCCCTGACAGGCAACATTGATCTCAGGACCCCCCCACCCCCAAAAGTTGCTTGCTAAGCTTTCCCTAGAACTTCACTGACGTTTGACATGCTCCCCACCCCCGCCCCACCCCTGCCACCCGCCTTTCTCCGCTGGGTGACCTACGTGCATCTTCCAGCCTCCCTCTCTCTCAAAGCGTTTCCACTAATCAGGCTACAGCACACCAGACTCCTGTTTTGGCACCCACTTCTTGGAGTTAACATACTTAATGGAAAATTAAGGAATCTGTCAGTTACTCATATGACAAATTCTTTGTATATTTCGGCATCTGTCAACAATCAGCTGACCCCCCCCCATACCATCACAATACAAAAGATGAGCTACCAGAAGATAGAATAACACACATCATTCAGAATGTATCTTTAAAAAAAGACTTGTAGAAATAAACAGCATCACTATGTTTTTGGATATCTAAATTCAATGTCATGAAGATTTCAGTGCTTCTTACGTAGTTTAGGACTTGAACATAATCCCCAGAGAAATAGCAATAGATTTTGTTTCACAAAGCAGATGCACAGATTATCAAGTGTGTATGGAAAAATTTCAAATGCCTGGACCATCTGACCCAGCAGTCCCAGCTCAGGAAAATGAGCGCTACAAGTAAGTTATTGTAACCTTGTTTAACATGACAAGACTGAAAATGTTGTGCCCAAATTTCGAGACCCCCCAAAGACGACCACAAGACCCCAGAGTCAAAGCCAAACAGCAAGGGTCATTTATTACGAGTTCAAACCTGGACCTCCGCGCACTCGTTGCCGGTGACGCTAAGAGGTCCCGAGCTCAGGATCACAACACTTTTTATACACTATTTTTGGGGAGGCAGGGACTTAGCATACATCATAGTATCTTGTAACAAATCACCACATACCACGGGAAAATAAAAAAGGAACTCTGTAATATGGCTGGCGCGCTACAGAGCGGGAAAGGGCTGGGAACAGATTATTGGTTAGGTCAAAGGGCTGTCATTCTTCAAATTGCTGAGTTGGCGCCGCTAGGGTATGTGTCCTGTCAAGCCGCGGGGCACCAGATGGTTGTTATCTCTTGGCCCAGAGCCGGATGGGGGGCCCAGGAGCAGCCATTTTGTCAGGTTCAATTCAAGGTGGGGATGTGTGGTTACAGAGTGTCTATAGAAAGTCTGCTGGTATTTTTCCATCTCCTCATGGGTTAGCAAGCGAAGGTATAGAAGCAGAAATAGCAGTAATGGTTATAATTTTGGCATCTCAGAAACAATGAAATACCCCTCAGCAGTGGACTGGTGGGGTAGAATCTGAACCAATCTATACAATGAAATGTGCTATCCTGCTCAAAAGAAAAAAGAAAAGAAAGAAGAGAAACAAAGTTACCGACACACTGATTCCCAAAGATCTTCAAGTCATACTGTTACGTGAAAAAAAAGCAGGGAAGACTGTATATAGTATGCTACACTTTATGTATAGAAAGAAAATAAAAATGTGCAATCATATCTGTCTGCATTTGCAAAAAAAAGGTCTGGAAGTTAACGAAACTATATAAAAAAATGGTTAATTCTGGTCCGGCATGATGGAAACTATACATAGTGAGAGCAAAGGTAAAAAGCAACTTTGTCTTTGAACCATGCACATAACCATGCACACCTGTTGCGGATAATCACATAAGTGTATCTCTAAAATGGGTGGCTCAGTCCTTAAGTGTCTGCCTTCAGCTCGGGTCATGATCCCAGGGTCCTGGAATCCAGGCCCGCAGAGGGCTCCCTGCTCAGCAAGAAGCCTGCTTCTCCCTCTCCCACTTCCCCTGCTAGTGTTCCCTCTCTCGCTGTGTCTCTGTCAAATAATAAATAAAATCTTTTTTAGAAAATGCCACTAGGATTTCACACTGACTAGGATACTATTTCATGCTCTCCAGTTTGGCAAAAATTAAAAAGCCTGGGAAGTGCCAAGTGTGGTGAGGGTGTGGGGTGTCTCCACACCTTTCCAGTGTCTGTGTAAACTGGCTGAACTCCATCAGAAAAGAATAGAATCTAGTAAGTTTCAACTCCGAATATCCTATGCTCTTCAAGTTTCTCCCCTTCCTACTAGCTGAGAAAGGATGCTTAGGTTCTCAAAAATGTGTGCAAGAATATTTGTGGCAGCGTTAGTTATGAGAGAAAACACTTGATGTCTCTCTGAAGCAGAATGGATAAACTGTATCCCTTCATGTGAGTGCCATACAGTAGTGGGAAAGGGTGGACCCCACGACAGGTATAAAAACCACAGTGAGCCTCGAAGACCTGAAAGTGACAAAAAATTAGAGAGCATGAGTCCACTCACAAAAATTTCAAAAGTGGCAAAACTAGATTAGATCTTGTTTAGAGGAAAGTACCTATATTACAAGTATGTCCCAGACTTGTACTCTACATTCAAGGATGACCTTATTCCTCAGCAAAGAAGGGAGGGGCCCTTTGGAGAGGGGAACTCTGGGGGACTGGTGTTGTCTTCTCACCTCCAGATGGAACAAAATGTTTAGTTTCAGCATTTAAATATATCTACATATAAATGTGTTTTTTTGTATGTAGAATATATTTGATGGGTTTTTTTTTAAGGTAAAAAAAAAACAGTTCTTTCAAAGATTAGTAAAGCAGACACCTCTGGCATAGTAAATCAGGAAAAAAAATCACATGAAAAGAAATCTTGCTACTGATGAGGAGGAAAGAATAAAATAGTAAAAGACTATAAACAATTTAAACTTCAGAATCTCACTAAAATGGAAAGATTCTGGGGAAACAGGCACTTTAAAAAACCTCACTCGTGAAAAGGAAGAAAACCTGAACAGACAAATTACTGTGAAAGACTAAAAAATTTATCAAAGAATTACTTTGCAAAAACTCCTGCACCAGACAGTTCTGAGATTTAGTACTTTCCAAATTTCAAGGGACTAAAATCCCTATGCTCTTAAAATTGTTCCAGGCTTAGAAAAATATGAATACATTTTTCATTTTGTAAAGCCAACATAACCCTGATTCCAAAATGTGAGAAGTGGAGAAAAAAAATTATAGTAAAATTGGAAAGTCATGTAAAATCTTAAATAATATATTATTAGACCAAACCAGCAGCAGAATTAAGAGAATTATTCACAATGACCAAGTAGGATTTAGCCAAGAAATGCCAAGATCATTATTATAAGATCTACTAATGCAACATCCCATATGAATATATTTAAGGAGAAAATAGGAACAATCACTTTAATGGAGAAAGAAAAAAGCAGTCAATAACATTCCAAGTACATTCTATAGTCCCAAAATTTGTTTTGGGGGAAAATTAGAAATAGGAGATTTTTTAACATAGGAAGACTTTATATCTTAAGCTAACTATCAACATTATCCTTAAGAGTGAAAAACTAATAAGAACTCTTATTAAATAACCAGTATCAAAAGCAAGTAAACAAGATACTTATCATTATTACCATTTAGCATTTTGCAAAAACTCTCAACAATGCAATTGGCACAAACCATGAAGAGATATGATTATTAAAAAGATGACAAAATTATCACTTTGTACAACAATGCTATTTTATCTTTATAAAACTCCAGGATTTTTTTTTTTTTTTTTTTTTTTTTTTACAGGGAGAGAGGGGTGATGCAGAGGAAAAGAGAGAGAGAATCTTAAGCAGGTTCCACATTGATCTCGGAGCCTAACATGGGGCTCCATCTCACAACTCTGAGATCGTGATCTGAGCCAAAATCGAGTCAGTCTCTCAACTGAATGGGCCCAAGCACCCCAGAGAATCTATTTTTAAAACATATCTTTTAAGTAAGCTTTATTTTTTTTTAAGACTTTATTTATTTGACAGAGAGAAACACAGCGAGAGGGAACACAAGCCAAGGGAATGGGAGAGGGAGAAGCAGGCTCTTTGCTGAGCAGGGAGCCAATTACAGGGCTCAAAACCAGGACCCTAGGACCACAACCTGAGCCAAAGGCAGATGCTTAATGACTGAAGCACCCAAGCACCCCTTAAGTAAGCTTTATAACCTAACTTCATTGAGGATATTTTTTCAATTTGTTTATTTCATATATATCAATAATAATCCATATAAAAACAACAAAAAATGAATTTACAGAGGTATCTAAAACATAAAATTCTGTGGGGGAAAAAACACTTTGAAGAATAAGTGGGATCTATGCTCCCAAATTTACTGAAAAATAACAACAAGCATTTTTAATTTATAGGCAAAAATATTTATGTATGAGAAATTAATACATTAATTCTTCTGAAATTAATTTATGGGCTTAATAAAATCCTAGTTACATTCCTAATGGAATTTGCTTGGAAATTAATTATTGGATTCTTAAGTTCACCTTGGGAGAAAAGTGGAAATAATATAAACAAAATAGATTCATGAGAAAACAGCTGAGAACTTTGTAGTAAGAGTGATTAAGGAAGAATTTTCTTGGAGTGCCTCTGATGAGGGAGCAGGAGGCTGGCTGAGGACAAAGCAAGAGCTGGCGCCTTGCACCCCCCCTTCATCCGCTCCCCTCCATAGGTGTAGCATTGCTCAGGCACCCCTGACTGCCATAAAATGATAAATAGTTAACTTGCTGAGATCACAATCCTGCAAGACAGGAGTCTCCCTTGGTTTGCAAATGTCCTTGAGATTACAACCAAGAAGTTACCTTATCTATAGCCCAATTTCCAAAGACACAGAACTCAGTTCCTCAAGCCCTAATGTCACCCTCCCCTCCATAAAAAACCGAAGGAGGTGGAAGTAGAAGGAAAAGTAAATAAAGTTAAATTTCTTCTAAAACCTAAATCTCATTAACAAGGATGCTTGATAGCAGGAATGTAACATTCCACCAGACTTCCAATTATCTATACTTGATAGCAACTAAGCCTTCAATATCCTGATAGTATTCTTTGCCCCAATAGCCCTTCTGGACACCCCTTTGTCCTCACCTACCCAACTCCTGTGTATATAACCAACCACTCCTAACAACCCGGGGCAGCCACATCTCTGCCTGCCCACAGGCCCCGTCCCCGTGCTTTAATAAATCACCTTTTGCACCAACGACGTCTTAAGAATTCTTTCTTTAGTCGTCGGCTCCGAACCTCCTCACCCCACCGAACCTGACTTAGGTTCTGGGACTTCATCACCTTGGTGGCTCAGTCTGTTAACTATCTGCCTTCAGCTCAGGTCATGATTCCAGGGTCCTGGGATCGAGCCCTGCATTAGGCTCCCTGCTCAATGGGGAGTCTACTTCTCCCTCTGCGCCCCCACCCTGCTCCTGCTCTCTTTCCTTAATTGTCTCTCTCTCAAATAAGTAAATAAAAATCTTTAAAAAATATTTTCCTAAAGAAACTAAATGAATCAAAACATGCAAACATCAGAATTGCATTATAAAAGCCAAAGAAGAAACACTGTGACAAGAGACTAATAAATAGGATGGGTTCCGCATGGAGAAGGGAAACCCCACCAATCGACAAGGAAGTGAGAGGTCGCCCAGGACACTGTAGTGGTGAGATCACTATCAGGGGAGGGGAATAAAAATCGCAGCTTCAACTGAACCACTAAAAACACATTCTACCCTGATACAGAGGTAGGAGTACAAATAAGAAATCAGAAATCTAGAGGAACACATAGGGGCAAGTGTTCAACTATCTTCAATGAGCCCAGACTTGTTCACCAAGCCCTGCCTCCTCTTCACTCTCCAGTTCCAGCCCATCATCATGCCCCACGGAACTGAGTTCTCGTGCTTATCTCTGACGCAGTCCCATTTCTCTGATTCCATGCCACTCCCCCCTAGACCACTATGGTAATCTCCATAGGTCTTCTGGATTTATATTCCTCCAATCCATTCCCCATCCAGCTACCAAAGTGACCTTCATCACACACAAATTAACTTGCTTTACCACTCTGTTGACTCGCCGTCCTGACTATCAATTGCCCGTAGTATACATTCAAAAATCTAAAAACCCATGTTATATGATCCCTCACTGTCTCTCCCATCCCAGTTTTGCTGGTGTCCCTTTGCTCACTCTACTGATCTAGCTATCTTGGCTTCATCAGTTTCTCAAATGTGAGAAGCTTGGGAAGAAAACAAAACCAGGCAATGAAAGAAATAGCCAAGAGAAACGATTGATAGATTTGATTACTTAAAACTTTAAAACCTCTTTACATAAAAACCATCTTTGAAAAAAAATCATCATGAGTAAGTTGATGACCGATGATGAAGGGAGTGTGGGGTGAAGGATTTGCAACAAACAACTACACAAGGATTCCAATGCAGCACTGTTCAACAAGGCTGTTCGAGTTGGTGAGATAAGAACACAGATTTCTGTCGGCACATCACAGATTTCTGTTGGCACACGGTCTGGACTACACTCAAGCAATTCAACAAATAATGCTTAAAATAGATAAAGGTGTGAAAGATTTTCTTCCTTTAGTTAGTCAAAGTGATCGAAGTTTGAACTACAAGACAGCATTTCTCACCTATTGCTTTGGTAAATATAGCTTCTCCATTTAGAAATGTTTTCGTTGAGCTACAACTTACATAAAGTATGCCAATGTTCGGCATAGAGGAGTCTTACTTCTCATATAGTTTTTATAGCCATGTAACCACACCCAGATCACAATATAGAACATTTCTTCCACCCCCCTCTCTGCCCCGGGAGCTTCCTTGTCCTTCCTCCTAGTTAATGCTCCCCACATAAGAAGCAACCCCTATTCTTCTATCTCCAAAGTTTAGTTTTGCCTCTACTTGAACTTGATAAAAACAACATTTCATACAATGTATCTTTTCTGTACCTGCCTTGTTTTGCTCAACAAAATCCCATGGGGTTGCAATGATCACTAGTTGCCTTATCTTCTGTTTAAACTTGCTGTGGGCTACCCTGTTGTAAGAAACACCACAAAGCATCTCTTCATTTTCCTGTGGATGGACACCAGGGTTATCCCACGGGGTCTAGTCTGATAGATATGCTCTGAATGGTCTTGTGCGTGTCTTTGGGTGGGCGTAGGTCTTCATTTTTCTTACACAGAGACCTTGCAATGAATCACCTGGGTCTAGATAAGATGTATGGCTTCAGTAGATAATGCCAAACAAATTTCCAAAGTTATTATACCAAGGATTGGTGCACAAGATTTCTAAAATGAAGTCTGGTGCTCTTTCACTATAGTCATCAAGAGTGAAGATGGAAGGCACCTTCCTTCCTTAACTTTTCTTTCCTTCTTCTCTCTCTCTCTCTTTCATCTCTTTCTTTCCATCCCATAAACTCCCTGCTCAACCTGTCTGCATCCCCATCTGTTCCCTCCTCTTCCCACACCTTTTCAGGCCACTTACAGGTGGAAGACATTCCAGGCCTGAACAAGCCCATAAACTAGATTCTGAGCTTCCTGCATCAGCAACTGCCTAATTCGGGGCACGATTTGTGGTCCAGTGAAATCTCCACCGGCCCTAATGTGTCTGCTGGAGCCTCACTTCTGTGAGTAATTACCTTCAACTTCCAGTTAACAGAAGGGCAAGAACATCTGTCTCAAGAGTGATGAGAAAGACCCTGCCCAGGGTCCTCTGGACCTCAAATGTGGAGCAGGAAGCAGGAAGAAAACCTCATTAAGTAAGCCATCCTTTACTTACGCCCAGACAGCACCTCAGCTTCTCCCATTACCTAGGAAGGAAGGAAGGAAGGAAGCTCACTTGCTTTCTGCTTCTGGAGCCAGGTCTCTGTCCAGTATTTATTATTTAAAAGGGAGAACAGGAAGAAAATGTGGTATGGAGCTTAGATTTTTAAACATAAGGACATTGAGGCACGTTGTGAAATTAGTTGGTTCCTAATAATTAAATAACTAGTCTCCAAGGGATTCCCTTTTCCAATAGAGAAAAGATGCAAGTCTTCCCTTACAAGAGTATTCTTCTCATTTACAATTCCAACACCTTGCATTTAACTCTCTTTCTAGCACCTACCATGTGCGCAGCAGCAATGAGCACAAATGGGGAGGAAAACCGAAGCGGTCCCTATTATAGGGGTCCTACGGTCCAGTGACAGATTAATCAAGTAAGCTCTTGGCTCTTTGCTTAGTAGCTGTTTCATGTCGGGAAAGAAAGCAGAGAGCATGAAGGAGGAATGAGACTTATTTCAAAGGTCTTGAAATGGGTGGGAGGGTCAGGAAAGGCTTCCCTTAGGAAGTGACAGTGACAATCTCCAGGATGAGTGAAGGTTGGGGTGCTGGAAGGCAAGCCACCAAGTAGCCTGGGATGAGGGTGCTTTTGTGGTGGGAAAGCAAGCACCAGAATTATAGCAGGGCACAAAAATGACTAGCTTCCCTGGTTGCTCCCATTAAAATATCATGGGCATGTGACAGTTTATCTAGTTTCATTTACTAGGGCGGAAAAAAAGAGAAACATGGTCTAGCCACTCCAAGTTTTTGAGCATGTGCTGTCTCAGGCACTGGAAGTCTCTTCTTGTTGGTCGCATCCTTACACTCATCGTTTGGAGTCGGCCTTTCTATTACCCCAAATGTACAGAAGTGGAAACAGACACAGAGCAGTTAAGTAAACTTTATGAGGTTGCCCTATCATTAATTGCAGAGTGTTAAAAAAAAATTGAACTGGGTAAATTTTAAAGAGATTATTGTCTTTATTCAATGATTTATGAATTGGGCAGCGACCCATCCAGGAAATAAAGAGCTCCAAAGAGCTGCACAAAAGGAAATATTTTTATAAGCAAAAGGGGGTGGAACAAGTTCATTACTAGCAAAGAATGGGCTGTTTCAGGCAAGGTCACCTTCTCTAGGGGATTGCAGTGGCTGTCAGGCAGAGACCTCACTAGTACTGACCAAGTGATTCTAGATGGACTGGTTTAAGACCCCACTCCTGGGAGAGCTTGAAACTGTAATTCAGTTAGGTATTAAGTCTTGGTTTGGTGACACAGGCTTAGCACTACTGATTCCATTTTGAGCCTGTTGTCTCTTTTTAATAGCCAAGTACACTAAGATTCCTGTGCTCTACTGAAGCAGTGATAGCCATCACCAGTGTAGGCTTTCTCTCTAGCAGCAAATCTTCTGTCAGCCCCAGCAATTCTTATGAGACTTAATGGAGCCAAGAGGCTTCTTTCTGAGGCCACAGCTGGTGGTCCCAACCTTGCCCAGCCAACGTCTGAGACAAGGCTCCTGGGAAAGGACCAGGGAAGTCTAGGAACAGCATGAGGAAGGGCAGCCTCTACACTCAGCCTGATGTCACCCAGTGAGGACTGATCAGGGTAGCCAGCACGAATTTATTCCATAAATTTCGGGTTTAAAAAAAATATTTTATAATACATTGTTTTTCTGAACCAAATGGAATCTGGTTTCTGGGGCCATTAAGGAGTATCAGTTCCTCTCTGTAAGGTCACCCGAGAGCTTAAAGTACAGAAAATGTGGGGAGCACTGTTCTTTCTTCCCTCCTGGCACAGTGTCCCCAGCCTCTCTCGATGGAGGCTTGCACCTTTCTCCTTGGCAGCAATCTCAGCCCTAAGGACCACCATTGGGGGGAAAAGTGTTCATTCATTCCCTATTGGTGCAAGTGAAATTCAACCCTCCATTTGCTGGTGTCAGAACGAAAATAATATACCACTTGGTACTTCTTAATCAGCTTAAGGAGGAATCAAATTATCCTCTGTGTGTGCATGCGTATATGTGGGTGTATGTGCGTGTGTGTGAGAGGGGTGAGAGGGAAAGAGACAGAGGAAGATAAAAATCTAGCTAGAAGAAAATACTCCAAATATGGCTACCAATCGTCTCAGCATTTTGGGATTTGGGATGATTTTTTTTTTCTTTCTTTATACTTTTTTCTATTTTCTCTCCTTTTTTAAAAGATTTTATTTATTTGAGAGAGAGAGAGAGAGTATGAAAACTCTTTTCAGAAGGAGGGGCAGAAGGAGAAGCAGACTCTGCTCAGCAGGGATCCCGAGGCAGGGCTCCATCCCAGGACCCTGGGATCATGACTCGAGCTGAAGGCAGACGCTTAACTGACTGAGCCACCCAGGTGCCCCAATTTTCTCCATTTTTTAAAACTGACTTGTACTGCCATCATCAGAAAGGAAACAACACAAGCGCTTTCTTCCTTCTTCCCTCCTTCTTTCTTTTCCTCTTGTCTTTGTTCAGGCTGTGGAATTGCAGGATGTCTCTACCAAAGGCAAGGCCTTCGAGCTCCACTGCCCCTCCAACTGCCTCTTTGTTTCCTTCTGTCTAACGGGCTCGAGCAGCCAGCTTTCCTCCGGCCTCACCATCCAGAGAAACAGGAGCTTAGAAACCCAGCCTCTTCATCTCACACAGATTAGGTCTAAGGCTGGGGTGACTGTGACCCACACATGGAGTCCAGAATGCAGAGGGAATTTCTTGGGACCACACCAGTCTCAGCCAAGAGGGGGGAGAGAGAGAGAGAGAGAAAGAGAGAGAGAGAGAGAACTAGGACAGAGGGACCTAAGATGCCACAGTGCTGGTTCTGCGATGTTGTGTGTTTTCACAGGAGTAATTTTGTTCTAATTACTGACAATAATTATTTCTCAACCCACAGTGGGAAACTGTTGGGCTTGTAGCTAGGGCAAATTCCAAAGGTCTCTACTTGGGCTGTGCCTCTGTTGTGAAGCAGTTTGGACCCTAGAGGCTCACTAGGAAGAAAGCCTGAACTGAGAGATAAAGGGGAAGAGGGGGTGGAGAATTCCAGGCAGGAGGGGCAGAGCCCGAGGAGACCAGGCTGGTGGCCAGAGCATCAGCACGAGAGCACAGGCCCAGGAGACCCAGCTCTGTGGACAACACGGACCTCTGTAGAAATATGGACTGCCTTTCCTTTTCTTTCCTTTTTTCACTTGAGTATAGTTGACACTCAATGTTTCATTAATTTCAGATGTACAACAGTGACCCCACATCTTTCTACGTTGTGTTAAGCTCCCCACAAATGTGGCTACCAAACATGGACCTCTTCAAGCCTTTGCTGTGCAAATGAAGACCTGCCCATTAGTCCTCTGCTTTCCCATCTTAAAATGGCAACAACACAGTGCCAACCTCACAGGCTTATTGAGAAGATTGTATGGAAAGTTCTAGAACAGAAGGCCTTTGTAAGATTATGGCCTCCCAGCATTCTTTCTACCTTTCTTGAGTAACTACACTTCAACTTCTGATTGAGGAACTTCTCCCTCCCTGACTCTCTGTTCACATGCCTCAATGGGCACTCCTCAGGTGACTCAAGTGTCCCCAAGCCCATGGGTGTGCATGGCTCCCAGGTCCTCTGGTTCTCACAGGAAGAACGTGTGTGTGCAATTCAGTTACAAAAGCCAAATAGAAATTGTACATGAACCCGAAGTGAGGCCACTCAAGCAAACTGAAATGTCAAGTTTTCTTTTCTTTATTTTTTTTAAGACTCAAACTATATTCATTCAATGTAGGAAAACTGATTAATTCATGCCTGTCAGAAGGTCTTTTTGTGGAATGCCTTTGGTTTTTAAAAAGCATGAGTACAAATTAATTATTGCTTAACAGATGCACTGTTTTAGACATAGCCTTCTAAAACATTAGATCCCAGGGGGAAATAGCTACAGGGCTGCTTGGGTGTTAAAGATGATGAAATCCTAACTAATTCCCTTCTGGCTCTAACAATCCATGAGCGTCATGTGGAAATGGTAAGCCTCTGACAGGCCGATGAGAATATTTGAGGATTTGGGAGCACAGCTCCACAATCCTGAAACCCTACCACATTGTCAGGAGAAAGAAGGTAATAACTGAGCAGAGGTTAGCTCTTTCCATGACTTTTCTCACTGCAGTCTCACAAGAACCTGACCGGTTGGATTAGTATGCACACTTTGCAGATGGGAAAACTGAGGCATGGAGAGGTATCATGGCTTTCCTGAGCTCACCCATGAGAGCAGGATGGTCAAGGTCACAGGGCAGGGTTTCAGAACTTGGAAGGCACACAGGCCCAGCACCATATCAGTCCCTCTGAGCAGGCTGGAAGCAGCAGCTGCAGCCAGCTCCCTGAGCCCTTGACAGGAACTCAGTTGTTTTGTTGCCAGAACCAATATCCCAGCCCTGGGACTTCTCTGTTCCCCAGATTCTTGATGCGGCAGAAGATGGAGCTCCATGGGTAGGATGGTTCCACCATGTTGTTCTGCAGGCCCCCAGACTGATGGCTACTGCTCCAATGTTCCCAATGACTTTGAAACACTCTACTGCTCTGTTTCAAATACTTCCTGCTGAAACTACCTAGGAGTAGCTCTTTTACCTGCAACTGAGTCCTGATCAGGTCAACTCCCAACCCCATTCAGGTTAGGAATAGAAAGAAGGGAAACAGCCCAAGGGAGTATTTGAACACAAAGCAGAACTCTTTCCATGGGGTTCACTTTCATTCCTTTCCCCAGAGGGTTCCCCTTTTCTCATGCAGGATAGCTAGGACTGGAATGAGTTTGGGGCTATTGATTCCAGTTCTTTCTTTCCCTCATGGCTGCGGTGCTGCTCACAGAACACATTTATTTAAGAAGCAGTGATGAATCTCCTTTCTGGGACGTCCTCTAATTACAAATCAGCATTAAGGATGATCTCGCACATTTACAAAGAGTTCAGCAAAAATGTTTCATTAGCTATTCCTTGTGCTGATATACCACACCGGCTCTGGAATAGGACTTCAGAATTTGTGTGGGGGAAAACCAAAGATTTGTGTGAGCAGAATAAGACTGAGCACATTCTGGGATTAGAGCTCCACCTGCATCTCCTCCCTGCTGGAGGGCACATGGGGCCCTGGAGCCCCCAAGCCTTGCATAAACATTTCCAATTCATCCCACTTCTCCATGATACTATGTGGTCATGGACATTAATTTAACTAGTTGGCGTTATTGTTGCCTTGACTATAAAATTAGTCAAAATTATAATAGTACCTATTCCAGAAAGGTGGAAAACTTAAAAGCAATCATGTGTATGCTTCCCTTAGAACAGGTCCAAATAAAATTAAGTTCTATCCAAGCATTTTCACTATTATTATTTTTCACTTGATTTATACATCTTACCTTTCATTTTACATTTGAGGAATCAGAGGCTCAGAGAAAGGCAGTCATTTTGCCATATAGAGTCAACAAGGGGACGAAGATTGTCCCTTGTTATGAATTGCAAGGCTCCACAAAGACAGAGACCTCGTCCTCGAGGGTCTGAATTTGCCCCAGTGGCTAACATAGTGCCTTGCGCATGATACTAAGAATCATGACATGTGTACATGGAGCAATCTTTCACCTGTTCCCACCATTCATTTCTAACCATCCTTGTATGGACAAGGTACTGCTCTCCACATCTTACAGCAAAGAGACAGAAGCTGAGAGTTGAGACATCATGCAGCTCGTGCGAGAAAGAGCTGGCATTTCAGCCAAGGTCTGACCGAAAAGCTTCTGGTTTTTCAAAGACACTACTGTCCCTTTGGGGCAGAATGGGGTGGAATGGAGGCACAGGGAGAAGAAGAATGGATTGGAGAGATAAAACGCAGAGAGAAGAGGTCAGGAGAGGACAGTGTGCACAGGGAGAATAGCACCCATTATCAGAGTCAGGGTGGAGAAAAGAACAGGGCAGCCTGACTCCTGGACCCCATTTCCACAATCAAAGCACTTGTCCCTTCCTCTTCTTCAAGGCTTTTGTGAAAATGAAATGAAAAACAAAACAAAAGAACTAGAAAATGTAGAGGGGAAAAAAACAAAACAAAACAACTCACAAAAAAACAGCAGTCCCCCGAAGTAAAGGATGGTTAATGCTATCTCAGTGACAAAGGAGATGACAGGGCCTCTGGGTGCCCCCCACCTCCCAGACAGAATGTCCTGGCCTGGTGATGCAGATATCAAAACTACTGGGGGCAAAGAGTAGGTCGTCCTCTCCCTCCTAACAACGGCTATGTCCATTTCTTATTCTCTCCGTGGAGCAGAGATATGTCAGAACAGAAGATAAGGAGTACGGCCGCCAGGCTCAGGACAGTCTGAGAGGAACCGGGTCCCCCAGGCAAGCTGAGCTCACGTTTCTGGCAGGTCAACTAGAGGTGGGAAACCCTGGTGGGATGGCATAGGGGATGGGGGTGGGGAGGGGTGGCGAGGGGAGGAGAGGGGAGGAGCATCGCTTATGATGAGCTTCGGGGCACCCTGAGCAAAGGCAGCCAGTACTCCCTTCACAAGAATAGGTTTGATGATCAGAACTCCATTTCTTTAATGAAGTTTGTGCAGAGAAAAGAGGATGGCAGAGAAAGTCAATTATCATATGATTTCACTTACCTGGGGAACATAAGGAATGACATGGAGGACATTAGGAGAAGGAAAGGAAAATTGAAGGGGGGGAAATCAGAGGAGGAGATGAACCATTAAAGACTGTGGACTCTGAGAAACAAACTGAAGGTTTTAGAGAAGGGGGGTGAAGGGATGGGTGAGCCTGGTGGTGGGTATTAAGGAGGCCACGTATTGCATGGAGCACTGGGTGTGGTGCATAAACAATGAATCTTGGAGCACTGCATCAAAAACTAATGATGTATTGTATGGTGACTAATGTAACACAATAAAAAAGAAATAAATAAAGTATATATACAATTCAGGAAAAAAGAAAGGAAGGAAGAAAGACCAAAAAAAAAAGAAAAGAAAAGAAAAGAAAAAAAGGACGGGCACCTTTTTCTCAAGCAAACTGCCATCCCAAGGGCAAGAACTAGGCCACAAGAAAGCTCTTGGTCATGTCCCCTCAAACAAAGGCCAAGGGCTTGAGTGAATCTAGGGCAAAATTTCTCTAATGCTGAGTCCCTGGAATTCCTCCCTAGAAGTCGTACAAGCTTCAGGATGGTCCAGGCTGTTCTTCCAGCCAGAGGTCAGGAGTTTCCATCCTCTGGGTTCTGTGTCGACCCCTGTTCCACAAAGAATAGGGATCTGGCAGCATCTGAATTCACAGGCAGTTATGTCTCTGCTTTACTAATTAATGGGATGTGTGTGAGTGTATGTGTGTGTGTGTGTGTTCTGGGACGGAATTTTGAAAGCACAGCCTGAGCTTTGTACCCACTGCAAATACAAACACTTCCAGATTCTGAAGACCTATTTATATGAGAGTCCAAGGAGCACATTAGAGGACCAACACCTGACCATGTGCTGTGATCGGGGACCAAGGCACACAAGAATTAATTCTTTTTATTTCTCATTTATCAAACATGACAAATAAAAGATTGCCCTTGACTTTGAGGAAAGGGCCATGTCACAGGCAAGCCATTATTATGAGGGCTTAGAGGAGTAACATCTTAATCAGACTTGGCAGAGGGAGGGAAGGCTTCCAGGAAGAAATGAGGCTTACCTTGAATACTAGGGTAAGAATGAGTCCACTGGATTATTAAGAGAAAGAACATCTGGGAAAATGTCTAGGTTACTGAACATGTATTTGCTGAGACTTAGCCCATGCCAGGTACTCTACTAAAGAGTAGGGACATCTCAAAACCACAATGAGATATCACCTCACACCAGTCAGAATGGCTAAAATAAACAAGTCAGGAAATGACAGATGCTGGCGAGGATGCGGAGAAAGGGGAACCCTCCTACACTGTTGGTGGGAATGCAAGCTGGTGCAGCCACTCTGGAAAACAGCATGG
>NC_081562.1:12836036-12857963 GCF_022355385.1 Mustela nigripes
TATGGACATTGGGGAGGGTATGTGCTTTGGTGAGTGCTGTGAAGTGTGTAAACCTGGTGATTCACAGACCTGTACCCCTGGGGATAAAAATATATGTTTATAAAAAATAAAAAATTAATTGAAAAAAAAAGAAAAAAAAAAGAGTAGGGACGTGGCCATGGACCCTAGTTTTAGGGAAATGGCACCTAAGTACTCACGATAGACCATGCAAAACACTGATGGACATCCCTAATGCAAAAAGAAATTGGAGAGAGGCTTATTTTTAGAGACATTGGTAGAGGGAATGGATGAAGGTCAAAGAAAAGCCAGAATCAAGCCAAATGTGAGCATAATCAATGACTTTTAGTCTAGGGACTTGAACCAAAGTCTTAAGGAACCAAGTAGTGTGATAGGGTAGCAGGCTGATACCACAGTAAGATTGAGTCTGATGGAACAGCCCTATCTCTAGTCCCTTAGTAAGAACCAAAGCTTTCTCACCCAGTGAGGGAAGGCCAATGTGGATGAAATAGAAGGTGAACCTGGGTATCATGACAATTTTTGGAGTAGACAAAATTTAAGTTGGTAAGGAGGTAGAACATTATCTCCCCTCAGTAGACTGAGGCAGAGAGAGAATAGTGGTCCATACCAAAGGAGGAAGAACTAACAGGTGCCAGGAAGTGGAAGAAAAGGGTGGACCGGTGCAGCCATTGGTGAGGCCCTCTGAGGTACCCTTATGGACTCCTAAGAAGGGCAGAAAGGTCTGGATGTGGTCAGGGTCTTAAGGATTACACAGTAGGGACTGAGTTGGAGTAACAATTCTGGTGTTACCCTCAGAGAAGGCAGGATACCCCAGCCCCAGCTTGAAGGCTACCACCTCTTGTTCATCAAGACTCCTCCTCTTGAAGATCAGGACACCAGATTTCAGGCTAAGATCGCTTGAAAAAGAGAATGATCAAGAAAGGGAAGTGACCTGAACGACCAGTGTCTCCACCAGGAACAGCATTTCCCTTTCAAAGTGGATTAAAAGAAGTAGAAGGACAACCAATGGTCAGTGTTAGGGATCACAGAGACCTCTGTCACAGACATTGGGAGGTACATGGATGAAAGGCAAATGGCCCTTCTCTATCAAAACAATCTTTCCCTCTGAGCCTCCACATCCTCTCTTCCACTCCCTGTGTTTCAAAACATCTTACCTGTTCTTATTACCGATAACCTTCTTTATCTTACAACCTCCACACCAACTGCCCACAGGTACTAGGTCAGGCTGACCCCAAAATAAGCCCACAATGGTTCACAGCTGTCTGCCCAGGCCTTTCCCAGGGGGACAGGCTTTGATTCTCCAGGAGGGAATCAGGATGGGAGAGAAGAGGTCTGGGAAAGGTGGTGTAGCCCCTCCAACTCTGGTATCAACTCATAACATAGAGTTTCCAGAAGGCAGTGTGTACCTGGGAGGAGGATGATAAAGGCCAAGATGGGTGGGAGAAAGTGCAGCAAGGGGATAGCATTCGGCTCAGATCCAAGGGAGGAGAAATGAGCTCAGAGAGGCTATAGATTCAGCAAATATCACACAGCTCAGAAGTGGCAGAACTGGGCGCCTGGGTGGCTCAGTGGGTTAAGCCGCTGCCTTCGGCTCAGGTCATGATCTCAGGGTCCTGGGATCAAGTCCCGCATCGGGCTCTCTGCTCAGCGGGGAGCCTGCTTCCTCCTCTCTCTCTCTCTGCCTGCCTCTCTGCCTACTTGTGATCTGTCTCTGTCAAATAAATAAATAAAATCTTTAAAAAAAAAAAAAAAGAAGAAGTGGCAGAACTAAGCTGTGAAACCAGGTCAAATTTAAATTCCAAGTCCAAGTTAGAAATTACATCCCATCTACCAGAATAATCCCAGTTAATATTTATTGAATATGTATCACACTTCCTGCCCTGCTCTAAGCACATTTTCCATGAAATAACTCACCTAATCTCCACAACAAACCAGGAGAAAGATCAGTATTGAAGGCAGGACTCACGTTAAAGTTTTCCCCTCTAAACAAAGTAGAACCACCTCATTTTCTCCAAAGACCTACAATACTACCTGTTTTTGCAAACCAAAAGAAACCTGAAGGGGATTTTGGTTTTTATGAAAAAAGTCATTGCTGGACCAATGCAGGTCTTTCATAAAACATCAAGGGGCATAATGTAAACTTTCAGAAAGCAGGAGATACTCTTAAATCCATTGCACAGATTTTTTTTTAAAAAATGGAGTTATACTCACAACCATTAACTTGGTGACAGCGCCAGGATTTGAATCTAGACAGACCACCTCCAGAACTCACATCTTGAGCTCTGTGTCACACTGACTTTCTACTTTTTGCTCACAGTCAAGATTCACTTCATTAAGTCCTCAATTGGGGAAATATGTGTAGACCGTGCCCAGCTAATTGAAAGCAAAGAAGGTCTTGTTTTATCAGCTGGGACTTGGACTGGGAGTCCAATCCAGAGACCTCTGCCCACACGGATCACAAATCAGGTTATGTGCTTCTCACCCCAACAAGACTCAGGTCTGCTCTACCTGCACACCAAAGCTGTACCTCAGATCTTCCTTGCCTCAGACCTGACCAGCTGTCATGGAATGGGCAGGTCTAGTACATTCGGAGGTTGAAGTGATAGCTTGCAAGGAAATATGAATTTGACGAAGGAGGAGTTTGGACTCAGGGGAGGAAACATCGGTGAAGAAGGTCAAAATCAGTTTCCAGAGGATCCTGTCCCAGAGCAACTTAGATCACACCATGAACAGGTGCTCATGGGCAGGAACCCCATCCTCCAGACTCAGTTAGCAGCCAACATCCTGGAACTGGGACTCCAAGCTCTTACAGAAAAGGGGTAAAATGTGATGCTGGGTCCCCTGCATCTTCAGCTTTGACCCTGAATCCTTCCCTGAAGTCTGGTGTGGGGACACCAGGGATCAGAGAATGAGAAAATACTCAACAGTATCTGACCCAGGATGACCCACTTCAAATGCGACAACCCTCACAGTCACTGAGGAAGAGAAGCTAGTGACCAATTCCACTTGTGCGGTTGTGTTCCCTTACCCCACTGCCGTGAGGACACTCAGAAGGAGTGAGGCTTTATTCTTCTACTTTACCCACTTCATGGGATGTGAAACCATTTGAATTGGGACCTCTAGGATAATGGGCTTAGCTCCTGGCACTGAAATGTCGCCTTTCTTCAGCATAGAAATGCTTCAGTTCAAGGTCTCTGCCTTTGCCCTTCTGGGCTGTGCAACATTGGGCATGTTACTCAACCTCTCTGGGCCCTAGATTCCCGTCTGTAAAACTAAGAAAGATGGGAGTGATGGTGCCTAATTCAGCAAGTAATTATGAGGATTAAGTGAAAGAAGTGGTTTGAAATACTTCGCATCATGCTTGGCCCATTAGAAGATCTCAGTAGATGTTTGCTAATGCATTATTTTTTTTTTCTACCTTTGCTGAGGTAGCAACACCAAATTAAAAAATGTATATATTTAAGGTGTACAAGGTGTTGCTTTGCTATTTGTATACATTGTGAAATGATGAGCATATCCATTATTTTGAAGGTGGGAGAGCAGCGTTTTTGAAACAAATCCCAGGGATTCAATTTGTACCAACTCTGGGATTTTCACTAAGCCCAGATCCACCTGGTTAACCATGGAGGGGGGCCTCCCACCCTCTTCCCACCAGTGACTGCAAAGCCGTCAGCTCTCCCTCCTGCTGCTACCCTGTTCTGCAGGGACCAGCGGGGGCCCATCCGGTGGGCGGGAGCACATGGCTCAGGGAGAAGGACAGCCATGGACAGGACAGACAGAGCCCATCAGGGGTCACGAAATCAGAACCCAAGGTTGTGGGAACAGTGTAACACTCACTCATCCCCTCAAGTTCCAATATACTTCTTCCCAGAAAGTTTTTAAAGAGAGAGAGAGAACACATTATTTTATGGACTTTAAAAGCACTGACCTTTTCATCTGTCCTTCCAAAGAGAAAATGGTTTGTGCTTCACAATTTCTTTGAAGTCAATGATCCTGAATACATTCATTGAAACAGACTCTCATAAATCCGTATATGTACAAGTTAAAAAGATAATGAAGTTCTTGGATTCTGAGAACGAGCTGTCCTGGACAATTAAGACCCAAAATGCATTCATCTCCACCTCTTCTCTTTTTGAACCCAAAGAACTTTTCTTGCCTTCTCACTTACTCTCCTAATAATTCAATCAAAACAATACTCCTTAAGTATCTTCTCTCACCCGGTTCCAAGACATCCCTGGAGAGAACACAAAGTAAATAAGAGAACAGGGACCTTATTCTTAAAGAACTTAGACCAGCTTCAAGGCAAACTCAGGGATTTATCACACCGATGTTGTCATGTGCTAGAGATAGAACAGTGGCCCAGAAAGACACGGTCCTTAAGGACATGGAGGTTAAAATCTTAAAAGCTCCTGAAAATAAGTAATGAGCAAACCCACAGCTAAGATTAGAAGCCCAGAGAAGAGGGGTTTGCCTCCTCCAACTTATGGTGGCTCTCAGTGTTCCCTGCTTTGTGGCTGTGTCCCTCCAGTTTCTGCTCCGTCTTCCATGGCCTTCTTCTCTGTGTGTCTGTGACCTCTCATATGGACACTGGTCATTGGATGCAGGGGCTACCCTAAATCCAGGACAATCTCACCCTGACATCCTTAATTAAATATATCTGAAGAAATCTTGTTTCCAAATAAAGTTGTATTCTGAGGTTCTGGATGGACATGAATTTTGGGGACATACTATTCACCCCACCATTGGATCCTATCCTCCATTTCTTTGTTTTATAAAGACAGTTCAATGTTGGTCAATTCCAAATAGTCTTTTTTAAGTTTAACATTAGGATATGAGGAAAAAGCAGAGGAGACAGGGTCTAGACTGACCCAAAACGTTTTTATGATGTTGTCAGGTGTAGTTAGTAATAATATGGAACACAAGCAATGAGATATTGCTTGTAGTAGCAACCTGATCATTGACCAACTGTATGACCTCGGATAATCGATTTGACCTCTCTGGTTGCTCAGGATCTAAGGTATGGAAATATCCAGAGGTTTAGAAATAGCTAACTGCCCACCAAAGTTTTCTTTGTGATCTCTTCAGTAGTAGAGATCATTGCTTGAAAGCTCACCAGCCAAAGATCACATATCAAGTTCACTTTTAGTTTAGTTTTGTTTTGTTTTTAATTTTTTTCAGGCACCCCATCCCCTCTCCCATTCTTGGTTTTAATTTTTTTTCACTGTTCCAAGATGCATTGTTTATGCACCACACCCAGTGCTCCATGCAATACGTGCCCTCCTTAGTACCCACCACCAGGCTCACCCATTCCCCCACTCCCCTGCCCTCCAAAACCCTCAGTTTGTTTCTCAGAGTCTGCAGTCTCTCAAGTTCACTTTTGACTAGTTAGGGCCCCACAGCAGGACCCCATTGATGGAATGTGTGTCACCGCCAGGCTGAGTTGGCTAAGGACTGGTTATGCCTTCTCCACCCTTTATTTTCCCCTATGTAGACTGGAGGAAGGGGACCCTGAGGGTCAAGAGGAGGAGGCAGGATGGGCACAGTCTGAGTCCCGAAATCACCACAGGGAATGCTAGCCAGTAACAAGGACCACAGAGGACAAACTGGTAAATGAAAAGAAATAAAGCGCCTGCTACATTATCACGCAAGAGTTGGGGCTTTGCTTGTTTAACCCAGAATAGCAGCCGAAGGACACCCAAAGTCATGTGAGCACACCCTTCCTGCAAGCCCCACACTCTTCCCACCATATTTTCCTGTCCCAGATACAATAGGGAATAGGATCTGGACTCAGGCCAGAATCTTCATCGTAGAATCAACGATGAGCATTTGGCCGGAAAATAGCTTATCCTAAAGCTCTTAGGAAATAGCGTTTTATGGATGCTGTGCAGAAAATCCAATGCTGAAGGGGTCACAGTGTCATACTGGGAAGGTGCATTGGGTGTATCATCAAGGAGAATGAGGGGGAGCTCAGCGTCAGATCTGCAGGGCCATCTCCACACGGACGGGCAATCCTTCTGCGTCTACACAGGGGAGAGGTTTGGACGCACGGAGTGACCCCTTTTAGACAGACTTCAGCTTCTTCCTTTCCCACCCAACAAGCACGGCACAGAACAATGTCTCCGGCGTGTTTTACGGTTCTTCTAATAAACCCAAGCCCTCTCTTCTCTCTCCTGCCCCAGAAAGGTACAGGCCTGACACAAAGGAATCACTAACTACAAATTCAAACATCAGACATTAAAAGCCAACTGTTGGGAGCTGAAAAATAAAATAAAATAAAAAGAACACTTCTTGTAGAGTACATTCCTTTGAAAAGCCTTTGTACCTCCCTGTACTGAAGTGATAGTGTTTCATTCAGCCAAACAGAAGCTATTCGAAGCCGTGGTAGAATATCCAGAGGAAGTCTGCGGATGGAATTTTCTGCTCGGGATTAAAGGAGTATTTGAGCAAATGCTTAGCATTTTATTATACATAGGAGATCCCATCAGAGCTGGGACTTTGTCTGGTCGTGGGAAGGTCTATATTGCTGTATTTAATGCCTTGTGTTATGCTTAGATTTGTATACTCAGAGCCCTGGATTTGAAGCCTGACAGACATGATGTTCAGAAATTCATCATAAGATTTTGGTCTTTGGAACCCAAGAGAATATTCAGATCCAGCCACCCTGGTTTCGGCCCAAGGGAGAAATACCCACAAGGGACAATGACGAATGGAAAAACTCGGTAATATTTTATTATTAGTTGGGCTTGGGCCCAAAGCCGCATGCAGAGCTCTCTGGCAGATTTATCTGGAGAATGAAGATGTGTTCACTTAATGCCTGTGAGGGATAGATGTGCTCCTACCCCGTAGGCCCAAACTCCACATTTACCAGCTGACAATATTCAAGTCTGAGAGAGAGAGGGGTGCCATTATTATCCCTGTGTTACGCAGTCACCTGCCTACTGGAATACCAAGCCCAGTCAGATTTCTACAATTTACCTATCAAATGAGGAACTCCTGAGTGGAGGACGAAAAGGAAAGCGAAGTTGGGGGTTAGGGGGGCAAATTGTTTGGATGCATCTCACACCCTATAAACTTACCCTCCATCAAAACACAATCTTCCCTTGGGGCGCCTGGGTGGGTCAGTGGGCTAAGCCTCTGCCTTCAGCTCAGGTTTGATATCAGGGTCCTGGGATTGAGCCCCCCGCATCGGGCTCTCTGCTCAGCAGGGAACCCACCTCCCACTCTCTCTCTCCCTACCTCTCTGCCTACTTGTGATCTCTGTCTGTCAAATAAATAAATAAAACCTTAAAAAAAATAACTCTCTCTCTTACCACTTATATGCCCCTGGGAAAGTCACTGGTCCTGATTTAACCTTGTTCAGATGACTGACACCAACGACAGAAGGAATAAAATACATAAAGTTTCTAAAGCAATGCCTGAACTATACCAAGGCTGTGGCTTTCCTAGCTCGGATCAAAACAGTCCCTAGGATTAGGGGGGGTCTGAGCAGAAGATGGAGGTCAGGTGGCCTCGGCCACAGAGAGGACGAAGGGTAAGTGAGAGAAGGTGCTGGTCTGAGAGGGACTAGCAAAAAGGATGACAAGACAAAAACTAGAATGAGAAACAAGAGGCAGGCTTGCTCTAGGGCTGGAGGAGAGGCCACCGCGAGAGCCTCAGTGTGGCTGCGTATCCAAGGATTTTTTTCTCTCTGATGAAGAAGATGGTTAGTTCTAGAGCCCGAGCCCGGGGCAAGCCAGGCCTGCTGGGGGGATAAATGGCCTGAGCTGCAGTGGACCAGGGAAGGCGGGGGAGATGGGTGTGTAGGTTATGACAGATTCCAGGTGCTAGCTGACTACAGAAGAGGAGTCTGGCCCACACAGGCCAAGGAAGTGCCAACACTTTTGACAACTGTTATTTGGCTTAATTGTTCTGAGGCAGCATTGCTCAGCAGTAAATACACTGAGGAGGTTCACAAGAACTCGGGAGGTTCTCTTGATGAACAAATGAATAAATCCATCAAAAGAGGTGGGCAGAGGGAGGGGTGGGGACAGGGCCAGGAAAGGAGCTGTGCTTCCCTATTGTTCCGGCTGAAAAATGTCCAGGGCCCCAATCCCTGATCTAGAAGTTTATTCAAGGTAATCTTCGTTCAGAGATCCCTGCCTACTGGGGAGGCCTGGGAGAGCTGGCTTTCCTAGGTCTTGCAAATATTGGCCACGTGCAAGGGGTTTTCCTTAGCCAGCACTGTTAAATGAAGGTTATACACAGTAATCATAATTATATTTATTGGACACTTATCATTTTGAAGCACAGCACAAGAGCTTTCTAAGAATTATCAGATTTCATCCTCTAAATAGCCCTATGGATTCAGAAAAATGATAATACCGATTGTTTTGATGAAGAAATTGAGGCTCCTGTGTGTTAAGTAACTTGTCCAAGAACACACAGGTAGTTAATGGGCCAGGAACTCACTCCAGTGCCCATACCCCAAACCACGAGACCACGCTTCCAAAAAAAGAGCCTGGCAGAAGTTTATACCTGGTCCCATTTCTTCTAGGTCTCACGTGATTGCAGATAACAGATTGCTTGCCTGAGAGTTAGTTAGGATTAGAGTAGCTAGTCTTTGCTTAATATCAGCACCTCATCGGTGTAAGGCCTCTGGCCAAAGTCTCTGAAGTTCCCTTAGCCTTTCCCTGGTGGCTGAAAGTCACTGTTGCCGCTGTAAGTCCTACATCCTACCAAAGAGCTACAACCCATTTCCCTGCTAACCTTTAAAGTGAGACTTTTCAAAAGAATTTTCCTGACCCTCTGTGTCTCCTTCATCTCCTGCCATTCTCTTGGGAACCCAATCCAGTTTTGCACCAACCCCATTAAAACACCCCCTTGGAAGGTCACCAATGACTCTTACCAACTGCCTGATCCAGCAGTTCATTCTTAATCCTGACCCTTAACCCATCAGTGGCCTTTGATACACATGATAACTCCCTCCTTTATGAAGGACAACGCTCACTTCTTGGTCTTTCTTTCATTTTTCTGGTCATACCATCTCATTTCTCTGCTGGCTTCTCTTCATCTTTGCCAACTTCCAATGGTTACTATGTCTCAGGGCTCATTCTTCTGTATATCCTAAACAATCCCTAGCTAATACTATCTCGTAGAGCTTTAAACACCATTTATAAACTTATCAGTCAAACTGTATGTCTCCAGCACTAAATTCCAGACCTTAACATAAAGCTGACATCTCCATCTGGATGTCTCCAGAGTTGACACACCCCAAACTGAACTTTTGATCCCATTTTTTCCTCCAGATCTAATTCTTTCTCAGATAACCCTCCTTCTCAGTAAACGACAACTCTATTCTTCCAGTTGCTCAGTCCAAACCCCTGGAATCATCCCTGGCTTCCACCTTTTATCATTCTGCATCCAATCTATCAGAAAATACCATTTGGTCTAGCTTTGAAAGAAACAAAAACAAGAATCAGACTACTTCTCACCATCTCTTCTACTGCCCTTCTGATCCAAGCCACCTTTACCTCTTCTGTAACCTCTCACAATGGTCTCTTGCTCTTCTCTGTGCTTTCACCTTTGGCCTATCATATTACATCCTCCAAAGAGCAGCCAGAGTCATGTTTTAAAAGCACAAGTCATTCCCCAACAGTAAGTGTTCTCATAGCCTTCCTACTCACTCAGCTCCTTATGTTAAGAACCTGAAAAGCCCATCCTCCGCTCCCTCAACTACCTCTCTGATCTTAATTCCTAATACTCTTAGCCCACCTCAGTGTAACTGTAGGTTCTGACCTACTGGCAGACTATGTAATCAATTTAGGTAGTCATGACCAGAATTTTTTAATAGATAGACAATTTTACAGTGTACTGTACACAGTAAAGGTAAGTATTCTCTTGTACAACTTTAAATTCAGCAAGAGTGTGTACAAGTGAGTGAGTGTGTGTGTGTGTGTGTGTGTGTGTGTGTGTGTACTGGGTCCTTATATAAAATTTATATTTCACTATGAGTCATGGTCCAAAAGTTTAAGCTTTAGCTCATTCTGTTCCAATCACTCAGATACTCTTTTTAAAGATTATTTATTTATTTATTTGACAGACAGAGATCACAAGAAGGCAGAGAGGCAGGCAGAAAGAGAGGAAGGGAAGCAGGCTCCCTGCTGAGCAGAGAGTCCAATGTGGGGCTCAATCCCAGGACCCTGGGATCATGACCTGAGCCAAAGGCAGAGGCTTTAACCCACTGAGCCACCCAGGCGCCCCTTTCACTCAGATACTTTTTAATTTCCCCCAACATACCATGGCCAACCGTACCACCACCTGAAGGACTTCACTCTCTGTCTGGAATTCTTTTGCATCACATACCTAGTCCCTCACTTCTTTTCAATTTTTCCTCAAGATTTATCTGATGAGAGAGGTCTTTCCTGGTCACATTATATAAAACAGAACCACCTGTCCTACGCTGCTTTTTTTTTTTTTTTCATTTTGCTTCTTACCACTTGACATTCTCTAGATTAATTTGCTACCTTTGTTGTGCACAGCCGTGCAGAGCCGTAACAATGACCACAAAGCTGAACAATGAAACCTTAACAGTGGGAAAATTATGATTGTTCCATGACCTTAAAAAATACTTGTCAAACATTACTTCTTACTATCAATCCTAAATCTATAGAGAAATGAAAAAATAAAACTAATACTATAGTCCTATTTCCCTTCCTATGTATCCCCTCTCTGTGACAGGATTATATGTTTCTGCCCCATTTCCCTTAGATTTACTGAGGACAAATGGAATGTGAGAGTAAGTGATACATGTAACTTCAGAGCAAAGTCTTAAGATCTGGCTCTTGGTCCATCATGTCTCTCTTTTCAGTCCCAATAGGGACTGCTCCATACACAGGCAAAGTAAGGTGATGTAGAACAGAGATACAGACAACCCCCAGTGCTCTTGCAAGGTGAGTGGGAAACAAATCTTTATTGTTCTGTGCTGAAGGTTCTTAAACTTCAGTGTGCACCAAAAACACCCAGAGGGTTTCATAAAGCAAAGACTATTGGCCCCATCCTAAGAGTTGCTCACTCAGTAGGTCTAAGGGAGAGACCAAGAATCTGAATTTCTAACAATTTCCCTGGTGATACTATTGTTCAGGAACCACACATTGAGAATCGCTATTCTAAGCCACCAAGATTTGGGGGCACAATTTTTACCACAGCATAACTTAGCCTATGTTGACTGGTATAGAGCAGAATAAACAAGTTTTGTATAGATACAGGGAAAGAACAACTCAGGCGGAAAGTACTTCAGAGCTTTGGAATCAGACATATTGGAGTTAAAACCCACCCCCTCTCCTCTTGTCATGCATTGTGCCAAGATTCATGAAGGTGAGTTAGAGTTTCTGCTCTCAAAATTTATGCCCTTTGGAATATTATCTAGATTTTAAAGGGGGGGGGCTCCCTAATCACTTCATTACCTAACACAGTGACACTTAAGATTCCTCCAAGTGCCATTACACTGAACAAAGATGGGCCAATTTAAGTATTTCTCTCAGAAATTTAACATTTGGTTAAAGATATAGTAGTTAAGTTAGTTATTCCCTCATTCAGTTTACTTAATTGTTGTTGTTAAACTAACCAAAGAGGCTGAGGAAAAAAGAGGAATTAGATACCAGGAGAACTTTGCTCCCACATCAGATAGAACATGCTCCTGGTTTTGGTGTTTGCAGACATTGATAGAGGCTGTCACTCCAACCCTCTGGAGAGTAGAACAAGGAGACCAATATCTCCTATGATCTCACAGCGGCTGACTTGGACCTGGCTGTTCACCTCATGATTGTCCCTCATCCTGTCCCTTCTCTCTGCTTATTATCTTCTCAGCCCCCCAGCACCCCTATACCTCACCACTCCATCCCTAGTCCTAGTGCCCATTCTCTGAGGGCTGGCTCTGACATAACTAATTTTGTGGTGCATTAGATCACATAGGCTACACCTTCTGACTCTCAGTTACTGTGCCTTGTCACAGACCTCAGCATGTAGTGAACTCTCATTAACTATTGGATGGGTGGTTGGATGGATAGATGGATGGTAGAATAGTATGGTTATTAAATTTATGAGTTTTGGAATCAGGCGGAATTGGTCTGGAATCCAGCACCATCACTTACTACCTCAGTGATCATGGGCAGATGATTAATTTTCCATACCACAGTTTTCTCATCTGAAAAATATTACCTACCTCATGGAGGAGAATATCCAGAAATATTCACTTTTCAAAAATCATTATAGGAGTTAGTGTATTGGATCCTGAAGGACCCCCATTCAAGACTGTTTTGACAGTGATGGAGGAGGTGGGGGTAGATGTTCAGGAGTACAGGGAGGAGAAAAAGTATAAAAGATCACTTAGAATTTAAGGATGAGTGAAATGATTCTTGACATTCAGAAGACCCACACTGATATAAGTGGATGAAACAATCAGCTCCAGGGACCTACATGGACATCCAGAAGTGATATGGAGAGGGGAAAAGGGAAAGGCATATCCCACTTTCTCCTTCTATAACCTTGAGAAAATGAGTTTGGAAATGGTTTTAATTCCCATCTGTTGACACTATAACATTGGAAGCCATTACAAATCAATTAACCCTAAAGGCTCTGATACTAAGTTACTTGTAATCCCTCTTCCTATGGAGGGAATAGAAAGAAGTTGCGGCCTTTAAGAGTCTGTGTCCATGCAGGAAAACAGAAATCCAAGCAGGAAATTCAAAAAGAAAAGATGTAACATGAGGAACTAGTTACAAAGTGTTGCCAAGCCTGAGAAAACAAAGAGCAAAAGGTGTGACAGCCTGGAGATGAGTAACTGCAGGAAGCAGCAACCATCCTAGGGTAGGAGGAAGAGGGGGAGGAGATGGTGCTGGCAGAGCCCAGAGTGCACTCACACCAGTGCTGCTGTGATGCCGCCTGGTCAGGGCTGGAACTGCCCAAGAGAGCTGGCCCCAGTCAGTGCTCAGAATGTGGAGAAGGGCTGCAGCTGGTGGATGCACCAGAGAGAGGGTCCCCTTTTAAAGCTATGATCACCAACAAGGGGGTGCTGTGGCTGATGCTAGGATCATCCTAAAGGGAACCAGCCCCATCCAGAGACACTGCCAAAAGCAGAAAAAGAAGCCAGTAGGAGGCCTTTCTGTCTCTGACAGTACCTCCTTATTGGCAAAATTGAACAAGGAACCAGATGGCAGGGGAGTTCAGGAAAGGTAATTTACACAGGCTCCCAGCCTCAGCATTACATAAAAAAAGGTACAAGTCTATTACCTCTACTGAAGAAATGAAAGTAAGCAGGGAGAGAGGAGATGATGATGATGATGACAATGAAGACAGTGGTGATGATGACAACAGTTAAAATAGAAATACAGCAATGCAACAAAAACGGGCATTTATGGCCAGGCACTGTCCTAAGCACTCTGCATAAATTTACTCAGGAGGGAGAAGTAAGAAAGAAGAAAGCAATCAGAGGGAAAGAGGGTGAAGAAGAAGCAGCCTCTCTACTCTGAGACTGAGATTTTCATCCCTTAGAATCTTGTGTCCTTGCCCCCCTCAGATCCCCCTTGACCTTACACAGGTGCACGCACACACACACACACACACACACCCCACACTCCCCAGGAGGAAGAATCCGGAATCCTGAACAGGTACTGGATGGCAGCTGGGAGCTAGCCGTGGTGCTGAGAACTCTTTATCGCATTACCTTATTCAATTTTCACAAAAATCATATGTCGGAAAGAGAAACAGGACCAGAGAGTTGCTCACAGCCAGTAAATAGCTCACAGACGGCAAAATTTAGTTCTGTCTGATTTCAGAGCCCATGTTCCTTCAAAATTAAGTGGAAAAAGTAAAAGCTGTTCTCACTCAGATGTCCAAAACGAACACTCAGACCTGCTCCCTCAGAATTTCCAGAGAGGCTCTGGCAACGGGAATGTCTTTCAACTGGGAATCTACTGAGGGAGTGAGGATGCTCTGGCCTAGGGCTAGCCACTCTGGCCTAAAGGGGATTTGCTTTGAGAAAGGGGTTTTGAAGTTGACAATGAAAGTCATTTCCCTTCTAATAGAGCCTAAATAGCAGATCTTGAAAGCCCAGTCAAGTAAAGAATAGTTTAAAGGAAAGAAGGAAAAATTCAAAGTGCTGTCACAAACTGCCAGTCCCCAAAAGGGGACATCATAATTCAAGCATAGTGAACTATCTAAACCGAATAGAAACCATAAGAGACTCTTCACACTAGGGGACAAAGGGAGGGCCACTGGAGGGGAGAGGAGTGGGGGTATGGGGTAACTGGGTGACAGGCATTAAGGAGGGTATATAATGTGCTGAGCACTGGGTGTCACACGCAACTGATGAATCACTACACTATCTCTGAAACTGATCATACAGTATATGTTTTTTTTAATTTATTTTTTATTTTCAGCATAACAGTATTCATTATTTTTGCACCACACCCACTGCTCCATGCAATCCATGCCCTCTCTAATACCCACCACCTGGTACACCGACCTCCCACCCCCTGCCCCTTCAAAACCCTCTGATTGTTTTTCAGAGTCCATAGTCTCTCATGGTTCATCTCCCCTTCCAATTTCCCCCAAATACAGTATATGTTAATTAAATTAAGTTAAATTAAATTTTAAAAATTAATTAATTAATTAATTAAATGGAATAGAAAGGGCCAATAGGCCCCCCCAGCTTTATTTAGGTATCATTGACATGCAGCCCTGTCAGTTGAAGGCGTACATGTGCTACTTTGATGCACGTATAAATTATGAAATGAGGATCATGATAAGGTTGGGTAACACCTCCAATCCCTACAGAAATACTGTTGTGCGTCTGGTGACAACATTTAAGATTTCCTCTCTTAACTTCCAAGTATGCAGTACAGTCCTATTGATCATACTCACCCTGCTCTACCCTGGATCCCCAGAACTTACTCATCCTATAGCTGAAGTTTGTACCCTTTGACCCACAGCTCAATCCCCACTGTCGACTCTCTGTATGAATTCGGCTTTTGCAGACTGCACGTGTAAGTGGCATCCTACAGCATTTGTCTTTCTGTCTGACATAGTTCATTTGGCATAAGGCCCCCAGGTGCATCCGTGCTGCTGTAAATGGCAGGATTCCCCTTTTTTGTGGCTGAATAATACTCCATCATGTACATGCCACAGGTTCTTTACCCATTCATCCATCACTGGACAGTGGGTTGTTTCCAGGTCTCGATTCTGTGAGTAATGCAACAGCGAACACGGGACTGCAGATGCCTCTTTGGGACAGTGATTTCATTTCCTTTGGAAATATTCCCAGATGTGAGGTTACTGAATCACATGGTGGTTCCATTTTTAATATTTTGAGGAACCCTGATACTGTTTTTCCATATTTACATTTTCCGATTTACATTTTCGCCAACAGTGCACCAGAGCTTCCTTTTCTCCACACCCTCCAACACTTATTACTTGTCTTTTTTGATAATACCCGTCCTAACAGGTGTGTGGTGATACATCTCCCTGTGGTTTTGATTTACATTTCCCCGATGATTCGTGATGCTGAGCACCTTTTCTAGTACCTGTTGGCCATCCTTATATCCTCTTAGGAAAAATAGCTCTTCAAACTACTTACCCATTTTTAAATTGGATTGTTTCATTTTCTTGCTGTTGAGTTGTATGAGTTCCTTATATATTTGATAAGCAGTTACTACCCAACAGACATTTTCTACAAGAAGCCTCAGGTGATAATGTTTATCTGTGTATGGGTGACTCCATCGAGAGAGAAGCAACCTAAGCTGTGGCCGGTCAAGGTCATGCTTGCATGAGTGGGTTTATTGTCCTTTTCCAGGAGATTTTTCTGATGATGGAAAAGGATAAAAGCATCCACCAGTGCTTAAGGCAGGAAGGAAAGGGGACCACTCTCTTTGTTTCTTATCACTATTCATTTCTATCACCAGAACAAGTTATGGCATAGTTAGCAGCTTCAAACAACACACAGTTTCTGTGCATCACATGTCCCACCGTGGCTCAGGGTACTGTGGTTAAGGGTCACGAGGCTGCAACAAGGCATCACCAGAGCTGGGTTCCCATCTAAAACTAGAGGTCCTCTTCCAAGCCCATTCACATTGTCAACAGCACACAGTTCCTTGCAGTTGTAGGACTCATGGTGTCTTGCTTCTTCAAGGCCACATGCATGTGCACCCACCCACCCACCCACACACACACACACACACACAGGTTGAAGGAGAAAGAGGGTCTGAGGTGAGTCGGCTGGCAACATGAGACTCCCATAACACAATGTGATCTCAGGAGAGATATCTCATCACCTTCCACGTGTGGTTAAAAACAATTGACAGGGCCTGTCCACACAGAAGCAGGTGGAAATCATTCAAGGGTGACAACACCCAGAGGAGAGGCTCCCAGGAACACCCTACAGTCTGTCAGCCAAAACCTCTGAGGCTGCTGAACACCACAGTGACACCATGTGGCTAAGAACCTCTCATGCCTTCCTACTCTCTCTCCCTGTCTGGTATCTGTACTACGACGACTCCTTGCTCACCTCGCCCTCCTGTCAGACCACGCAGCAGCTCCTGCTCACACCTCACTGGGACCCATTTGCCTGGAAACACCAACAGCAGCCTCTGCTGCTCAGTCAGGGCTCTCCCGACAGGTCCAGGACAGGAAGGAAGGTCCCTGAGGGCCTCCCACAAGTCAGCAGAGCCACACCGCAAGTCCCACACCTGTGCCCGCTGTGGGAACAGAGAGGAGGGAATTAGCAGGTGATGAGAAGAAGCACAGGTGTGTTTAAACCTTCTCCCTACATAATCTCTTATTGACCAAGAAACATCACAGGGAGGTGTCTGGGAGGAATTAACACTAATCCCCTTCCAAATCTTGGGTGGCTTTGCTCACCAGCCCCTCCCGGCCTGGACAACCACGAGAGTGGGTTAGTCACAGAGGATGCTGGGTAATCAATTAGGATGTTAACACACCACCTTCAGAAATGCATTAGCTCTGGTCCCACCAGCACATTCTTAAATAAATCACAATAAAAGTGAGATTTGGAGCATTGCAAATGAATTAAAAGACGAAGATGAAAGCAGAGGGAAACACAGGCATGGCATGGGGTTTCATTTAAATAGGAAACGAGAAGACAGGACATAAAAGGTAAGAAAAATAAAAGGAAAAAAGAGGAAAGGAAAAGAAGGGCTGGATATTTTTTGTTTTTTTAAACTTAATCGTGCGGCTGTAAAGTGGGCCAGATGAGCCCGAGTGAGTGGTCAGACCTGCTCAAAGGGGAGATTCACAGAAATAAAAGTGTAACCAGCGCCAAGTGGTCTGAAGTCAAAGTCCTACTGATTGAGAGACGTCCAGCCCTTGTCTCTGGGGTTCTCCATACTGCCTATCACACAGCCTGATAAGGAGGAGGTGTTCTGGAAATGTTTGTTAAATGGATCCCTCTTTTGTTTCCTACACCAGACACATCATTCCCCTCCAGGGTTCCGGTCACCCCACCTTCATTCACGCTTCCATCAACTCGTCCACTCATCAGCTATTTATGGAGCACTGTCCAACACCTGTGCCAGGCACTCTGATAATAAATGGCATTCTCACAGTGAGTCAGAGGACATGGTTGCTTTCCCCACACACTCCTGCTCTTGGGCAGAAATCCTCAAAGCTAGAAGACAGTATAAATAAAAAGTAGAAGTTAGCACTTAACCCCAGTTTCATGGGATATAGGAACCTTCTGGAGCTAGTTACATCCAGCTTAAAATTAGCAGGTGACAGCAGGCAAGAGAGCTTGGGACAGGGGTATCCCAGGCAGAGAGAAGAATGGGCTCCAAGCCCCAGTGTCAGTGTAGCATGTCAGAGGAAACTGACCTAGTTCAGAAGGACAGTGGTGGGACCAGGTCCAAGTTGCCATGTACAAAAATCCAGGAACATCTGAGATACAAGCCGGGAGGATTAGCAGGGTCAGAAAGTATTTGATATTCTGTTTCTGAGACCACGGAGAACACCTAGAGGGCTTTAGGCAGGAAAAATGGCATAATTTGACTTGTGTTCAGCATAAAAACTAGACTAACGGAGGTGAAATAGAAGGTAGTAAAACTAGTTAGGAGGTGGGAGAGAATGGGTCAGATGAGATACAGGCGATTTGAATGTGAGAGATAGTAGAAGTGATGCGCAGTGAAGAGATCTGGGGGGGGAACTAACAGAACTGAGTGGCCTGTTGGACATGGGCAAATAGTGGGGAATGACTTTCCTCCTGGAATCAACATAGCCCAGCTAGGCGGGTGGACAATGGTGCAATTTACTGAGTAGGAAGGCATTTGGAGAGAGGACGAATGATGGGTTGGAGTGTAGAGGAGTCCATGGGATGTCCAAGCAGAGCAATGTCCAGTAGGTCTCCCGGAAGAAGTCTGGGCTGGCAGCGGGAGCGTATTGGTCCCAATCAAGGCCATGGGACCCTATGAGATTACCCAGGGAGACGTGGGTCCTGCAGCCCTGCCCTGCCCTACTCATTCTTCGTCCCCTGCCAGACCCTTGGCTGGAAGAATGTGCATAGCTGAGTGGCCCTAAGACGGACTTTGTGGCAGCTCTTTTTTGGAGGGAGGGGAGGCAGCTTCCTTAGCATCAGGTTTGGGCAGCAGAAACGCTCTCTTCTTGTTTCCACAGCGATTCTTCGAGCCAGCAGTTCATATTTGGGGAGCTGGCTATTTCGGTACTGCTTCTGTTTGCTATAACCACTTCCCTCCAGCTTCCCTTCGTGTTTAGTCAAAAATCTTCCTCAAAATATCAGCCTGTCTCAGTTTGTGTTAAAGGGAGGGAGGAAAAGAGAGTTTTGTCAAGCTTGGGCTCAACTGTTGAAAGGGAAGCTTGCGGCCCTTGGAGGCTTGGCATACTCTCCCAGGACGACCCTCCAGAAAGAGACCAAAATGGGAGGTGAAACCCTGGGGATCTGTACATCTGTGCCCTCCAACATGCAGACAGTCTTCCAACCTGGTTCTGTGCAACACAGAAAAGTGCTGTGAAAAGAAAAAGGACATGGGAGTCCAACAGAAATGGCTTTGACCCCTGAGGTTGCCACTTAAAGAGCTGAGACACTTTGAGGGAATTACGTAACCCTTTTGAACCTGTGTTCTTGGGGTAAATAATAACAATAATAATATCCAGCCTGCATGTTTGTTGTTGGAATGATGTCTGTTAAAGTCAAGGTGTAGAGTGAGGACACAGTTATCAGTAACTGATGCCATCATCAGCCCTGTCGGCAGCCATAAATAGTGAAAACAGTGGAGGATCAGAATTCAGAAGTCAAGGATGAGACTCAAGGGGCTGAATGAAGAGAACTAAAAGCCAGAATTGGGTCAACATTGAGGGTGGGCCCGAAGCCAGGCCATAGATTCAAAGCCAATGACTGATCCGAATCAGGAAGCCTATAGGAAGAAGAAGCGCAGAACAGAGAGGAGATAAGATTCTCTAGCTTTCAAAAAAGGTCATCTCGAGACCAAGTTATGCCCCAGTCTTTGCATTCTCCAAGTCATGTCCCAGACTTTGCATTCCTGCGGGGATGGAAACCTGCGTGTCAGCTCCATCTCCCCGTGATCCGAGGTTGGTCCAGCAGGCAGAGGGAGGAGGTATCTGGAACATAGGTGAGGATTCTGGTGTTCTTCCTGGGATGTTGAAGTTCTCTGCTGATCATTGACCTTGAGCACCTACAGCTCACCCCTGGTTCTGGGTGCAACCCATAAGCTCCATCTACCTTCTCTAACTATTCTTTTCCTCAAACCCCAAGAAACCGAGCAGTATAAGAACTCAGCTGCATCCTGCTCTGGGCAACCCTTTCAGAGCCTGTGCTCTCCAGCCTCGTTTCCTCCCCTTTATCATTGTCTCCGTGCCTCTCCCAACCTCCCACGGGAGGAGGTAGACAGATAACAGTCACTTCCTAGGAATTACAGCTGTAGAGATGACAAGAGGGCTGGGAAGGAGGTACATCTGGCATGGATTCACCTTTTTTTTCTAGATACTTAAAATGCCAGAACTGAAAGGGCTCATTAAATCACAAAATCCAGGGGGTGGTAAACTCAAAATGTCTTCACCTCAATCCTGTGCTCCATTGTCCTGAGGCCTCTGCCACCAGCATACAGCATCCTCCTGGGGGACCTATGCTGTCAAAAGAGAATGAGGTTCAAGACTTGTATTCAGTGGCTGGCGGATGAAAAGTCATGTCCCCGCTCCTGGACTCGAGAGAGGAACCAAGTAGCCCCAGGAGCTGTCAGCATCTATATCATTAGCATGAGAAGTCAGCTGAGATCAAAGGCGAACTGCAAAGGAGAGGAGAGCTAGGAGAGGAGGGGGGAGTTGGAGCTGTGGCCTCATATCCATTGTGAGCCCCTAAATGAAACAGACCCTGAAACCCACTCTACTTCTGGATCGGTGCCAGAAAGCCAGCTTGTGTCGGATTTTTATTACTCCAGAACGTCAGTGTTCCTTCCTGATTTACTACTTAATGATTCCTACTCTTCTCTTCCCACTTTGGATCAACAAGAGCCCCAGGTCACCACTCCCCTTGCTCCCTGTGATTGGAGGGCCAACTACCTTCTGACCCTGGATAAATTACTTAACGTCTACATCTTGGTTCTTTGCAGTAATATGGGACCAGAACAGATGGATGACTGTCATGGGCTCAGGCCAGCACACAAGGGCTTGACATACGTCAGTAGTTGTTAACATAAATAGGAAGAAATAGGATTAGTATTAGTATTGTTACCCTGTTACTCTGATTCTGGGCAAATTCTTAATTTGCTTCCTTATTCCGTGGCCTGGGGTAAGTCCCTGGGGGAGGATTAGTTAACTCGGTATGGAATATTCCCTAAGTCTGGGGAACATCCCAGGATCTAAGAAGTGTCCGGAAGGGAGACCTAGCCAAGCATCAGGTTCAGTGGAGTGTGGTGTTATCTGGTGGACAAGGGGTGATGACCAGACTTATGTCTCTTATCAGAAGAACTGGGAAAGAAAATAGATGAACAAGCAAGTCAAAGCAAAGCCCTTACTGCTCATGGTTAGCTAACCCAGGCAAGCTCAAGTCAACCAGCGCATCCAGAGATGAACAGCTGAGTCACGATTCACATAGAACAGAACGGGAGCAGGACAGGAGGATCCAAAAGTTCTGGGGAGATTGTCAGCTCGACCTTGGTGAACTGGACTGCTTTCTTTAGATACCATCATTACCAGGGGAGATGCCATATTCTATGCTCCCCCATACTGATCACTAGTTGTGTAGGTCACAGGGATGGGGTGCAGAAGGGCTGGATTAAGAATCAGAGATTCAAATTAAAACCACATTGAGATATCACCTTACACCAGTTAGAATGGCCAAAATTAACAAAACAGGAAACAACATGTGTTGGAGAGGATGTGGAGAAAGGGGAACCCTCTTCCACTGTTGGTGGGAATGCAAGTTGGTGCAGCCTCTTTGGAGAACAGAGGAGATTCCTCAAGAAATTAAAAATAGAACTTCCCTATGACCCTGCAATTGCACTACTGGGTATTGACCCCAAAGATACAGATGTTGTGAAAAGAAGGGCCATCTGTACCCCAATGTTTATAGTAGCAATGGCCACGGTCGCCAAACTATGGAAAGAACCAAGATGCCCTTCAACGGACGAATGGATAAGGAAGATGTGGTCCATATACACTATGGAGTATTATGCCTCCATCAGAAAGGACGAATACCCAACTTTTGTAGCAACATGGGCAGGACTGGAAGAGATTATGCTGAGTGAAATAAGTCAAGCAGAGAGAGTCAATTATCATATGGTTTCACTTATTTGTGGAGCATAACAAATAGCATGGAGGACATGGGGAGTTAGAGAGGAGAAGGGAGTTGGGGGAAATTGGAAGGGGAGGTGAACCATGAGAGACTATGGACTC
>NC_081562.1:12862963-12929683 GCF_022355385.1 Mustela nigripes
TGGGGAGGGTATGTGCTTTGGTGAGTGCTGTGAAGTGTGTAAACCTGGTGATTTACAGACCTGTACCCCTGGGGATAAAAATATATGTTTATAAAAAATAAAAAATTAAAAAAATTAATAAATAAATAAAAAATAAAGGTAAAATGAAGACGTTGCCAGGCAAGCACATACTGAGAAAATGTGTGACCAGCAGGCTTACACCACCAGAAATGGGGCTTCCCAGAATGAAGGAAAATTATTCCAGATGGATGCATGCAAGTTCAAGAAGGAATGAACAGCATCAGAGAGCATAAATATAGGGGACACTTTAAGAAATATACTCATGTGTGGTGCATAAACAATGAACTCTGGAACACTGAAAAGAAATTTAAAAAATAAATAAAATTTTTTTAAAAAAAGGAAATATACCTATGGTCTAAAGCAACAATAACAATGCCTTGTAAAAAGCACCATATACATTGAGGGAAATGTAACAGGAAAAAGACAGGAAAGAACCTAAGCGGAGTCCAACTACAGTAAAGGTATAGCAGTGTTCTAGATGTGATAAAAATATTAATCTCAGCAAGGCTGTAATAAGTTTGGAATGCACTTTGTAATTTCTGGGATAACCACAAAAAAAGGATATTGAAAGAACAAAAAACAATGAGAGGAAATGAAACAGACTAAGGAAAATATGTACATGATAAATAGCAAAAGTAGTCAACAGGGAGCAATAAAGCAAAGAGCAGAAAGGACACATAAAAAACAGCAAGATGATAAATTTGATAAACTTAACCTCAATTATATCAGTAGCGGTATTAAATTAAAATGAATAAATACTCCAACTAAAAGGTTGTCAGACTGGAGGGAAAAAAATAAGGATTGTTTATGTACTGATTACAAGAAATACATTTATTTTATTTTATTTTATTTTACTTTATTTTATTTTATTTTCTTATTTTTTAAGTAGCCTCTAAGCCCAGAGTGGGGCTTGAACTCATAACTCTGAGATTAAGAGTTGGATGATCTACTGACTAAGCCAGCCAGGCTACCAAAGAAACACATTTTAAACATAAAGGACAGGTCACAAGTAAAAGGATAGAAAATAAATGCCACATAATATGCAAACACTAAGCAAACACTAATCAAGGGAAAGTAGGTGTGGCCATATTAATATGAGAGAATGCCAACTTTAAAGAAAGAGTTACAATGAGTGAAAAAGAGGAATATATAATAACAAAAGAGTAAATGTAATTAGAATATATAACTATCCTCAAGTTGAAAATACTTAATAAGGGGCACACGGGTGGCTCAGTTGGTTAAGTATCTGATTCTTGATTCTGGCTCAGGTTGTTGTCTCAGGATTTTGAGATTGAGTCCCAAATCTGGCTCTGTGCTGGGTGTGGAGCCTCCTTAACATTCTCTTTCCTTCTCCCTCTGTCCCTCCCCCCACCGAAACAAATTCCTAATAATATACCTTTAACATATATAAACTTTAAGTAGGCAGAACCAATAAGAGAGAGAGAGACAAAATCACAATAAGGGTTGGAAACTGTAACACACATATCCAGTAAATCATGGAATAACCAGAAAACATTAGAGGCGCTATAGAAGATTGGCAAATCTGACCAGTCTGACGAAACTGAAAATGTCCAGCCACCCCAAATACCTATCTATTGCAAGTGCACATGCACCATTCACCAAAACAGACTACACCCCGGGCTACGAATCAGATCTCAAAAAATTTCCAAGAAAGGCAATAACTTAATGTGTATACTCCAGTGACTGTGGAATTAAATTAAAATTCAATGACAGAAAGATAAAGAAAATCTCCCAATGATTGAAAATTAGATAACACATCTCAAATAGCCCATGCACAAAATGGAAATCAGAATGGAATTTAGGAGATAGTTTCATCTGAATACAAAATATCTCAAACACTAAATATATGTATTTGTGAGATGAAGCTAAAGCAGAACCTGGAGGGAAAGTGTGTATTTATGTGCATATATTAGGAAAAGAAGAAAAGTTGAAAATCAATTATCTAAGCTTCCCACTCAGTAAACTTGAAAAAAAAAAAAAACACCAAATTAAGCCCAAAGAAAGTTAAAGGGAACAAAAATGAAGCAGAAAAAAAAAAGCTATGAGAGAGTATAAAATATAAGACATAAAATAGAGAAAGTAACAAAGCCAAAAGTTCATTCCTGAAAAGATCAATAAAATAAAAATGTAGCAAGAAAAAGAAATAAGACAAAAATCAAACATGAATAACAAATATCAGGAATAAAAATGTACATTATTATAGAATTTAGAAGGTAGAATATTATAGAATTTAAAGGTAGGAGTATACTATGGACAACTTTAGGCCAATAAATTTTTTAAACATGAAATGGACAAATCCCTTGAAAACCACAGTCTACAAAAACTTTTACTAGAAGAAATAGAAAATGTGAGCAATCCTATAGCTAAATGGCTCCACTGGTAGATGCTATCAGACATTTGGAGAATAAATACAAGTTTTTTAAAAGCTCTTTCAGATAATAGAAAAACAGAGGACACTCTCTACCTTCCATTATGAATTCAGTGTACTCTTGTCCTAAAACCTAACAATAAGATTGTAAGAAACAAAAGTTAAGGTCAATATCCTCCATGAACACAGAAGAAACAATCCAAAATAAAGTATTATCAATTCTAATTCAGTGGCTATTTTGACTTATTCCAGGAATGTATTGAAGAAATAAAGATTATAAGAAACATTATTTTTAAAATTTCATGTCAATCTCTTTTGTGAAGACAGAAATAAAAATCATAAATAGGAAGAAGGAGGAGGAGGAAATGGAGAGGGAGGAGAAAATCATGTAGTACAATTTATTCCAGGAAAGAAAGTTGATTTTACATTAAAACACCAGTCCTATAATTCATCATAAACAGAAGAAAGACAAAAATTATATGATTATCCCAAAAGAAGAAAAAGCATTTGATAAAATTCAATGCCCATTCATGATCTTAAATAAAGAAAAACTCAGTAACGAAACATTGAAAATGTTTTTTAATCTGATAAAGAGCGTCTTCAACAAATAACTATCACTAACATTTTTAATGTTTAAATGTGACATTGGGAACAAGACAATGATTTCTACTATGAAGACTTTTATTATTCAATTTTATTGGAAGTCTTTGACCAATAGGACAAAAAAATAGAATAAATGGTATAAAAATTGGGGGGGAAAGGACTAAAACTATCTTTATTCACAGAAAATGATTCATAAAATTGTGTCAGTAGAAAATCCAAAGGATCCAACAAGAAATTATTAGAATTAATAAGTGAATTTGATAAAATCAATGAATACAATGTAAGTATATGAAAATTGGGTATATTTCTATATTCCACAGCAAACAAAATATAAAATTTTAAAAACTGAAAACATTTACAACAACATAAAAAATATCAAATCCTGGAAGTGCAACACTTCCATCCTGAAAAACAAAATAAAACAAAACATTGCCGAGAGAAATTAGTGTATTTAAATAAATAGGTAGTCCATATTTATAATTTAGAAGACTCACTATACTATAGTAAAGTATTTCACTTTACTATAGTAAAGATGTCAGTTTCCCTAGAGCTGATCTGTAGATTAATGTGAAATAATCCCCATTAAACTACCAGAAGGGATACGTGAATGACTCTGTGTGTGTGCGTGTGTGTGTGTGTGTGTGTGTGTGTGTGTGTGTAAATTGACCACCTAATTCTAAAAATTATATGAAAGTGGAAAGTATACATATTAGTCAAGAAAGTCTTGGAAGATCAAATTTGGAGGACTTCAACTATCACATTTCTATATTTACGATTAAGTTACTGTAACTATGACTCGGTGGTATTGGTCCAGTGATGGGTAAATAGAACAGTGGAAGACAACAGAAATTCAGAAATAAATCTTCATATACATTGTACTTAATTTATGGTGTGAGCTCCAATGCAACTCAATGGGGGAATAATGGGTTTTTTTAAATACATGATTCTGGAGCAACTATATATTCATATTTTTTAAAAAAGGAAATTGATATCTATCCCACATCAAAAGTTCATTTGAGGTAATCAAATTCCTAAGCATAAAAGGCAAAAATATAAAAGTTTCTGATGAAAATGTAGAATTCTTTTATGAACTTGGGAAACGTTAAATTTCCTTAAATAAGACACATAAAAACCTAATCATAAATGAAAAAAATAGATAATTTTTACTTCCTAAAAATTAACAACCACTTTTTCATCAAAGGAAATGATCAAGAAAGCAAAAAGTCAATTACCATATGGTTTCACTTACTTGTGGAACATAAGGAATGGCATGGAGGACACTAGGAGAAGGAAGGGGAAAATGAAAGGGTGAAATCAGAGGGGGAGACGAACCATGAGAGACTATGGACTCCAAGAAACAAACAAGGTTTTAGAGGGGAGGGGGGCTAGCCCAGTGATGGGTATTAAGGAGGGCACAGATTGCATGGAGCACTGGGTGTTTTATACAATGAATCATGGAACACAACATCAAAACTAATGATGTATGGTGACTAACATAACATAATAAAAAGAAAAAAAAGCAAATAGGCAAGCCACAGACTTGAAGAAATTCTCAATATATGTATTTGACAAGGACTCATATCCAGAAAATATGAGAATATCAAAATATGAGAATTCTCAAACAAATGAGAATATCCAACTGGCCAATAAGCCCATGCAAAGTTATTCAACATTGAGCAAATGCAAATTAAAATCACAGTGGGACAGGGGCTTACCTCTAGAGAACAGCTAAACTTAAAAGACAATTCCAGATTTTGGTAAGGGTCATAAGGGACCAAGAAATTCCACTGCTATGTATGTACACAGAAGAAACAAGTGCATATGTACACCAAAAGATATGTACATAAATTTTATGGCAGTTTATTCATAATAGCCAAATCCTAGAAATGAGAAAAATGTCAAACAACAGAAAAAGTGATAAAATTTGGTATATTTGGTATGGAATACTGAACAGCAATAAAAAAAAGAACAAACCACCCAAACACACAACAAGAGGAAAGAACCTCACAGGTATTAGGTTGAATAAAAGAATCTCACAGGTATTAGTTTCCATCGTCTGGTTGGATACCATGGTAGATACAAGTACATAGTATATGACCCCATTCACAGACATTCAAGAACAAGCCAAATCAATTTATGGTGACAGAAATCAGAGGAGAAGTTACTCTGGGGTGGTAGTATTGACCAGGGAAAGGTAGGAAGGAACCTTCTGGAGTGCTGACTGTATTCTCTGTTTTGATCAATATCATAGGTATCTAGTTGTGTATGTGTGTAAATATTCATTGAGTTCCTCATGGTATGTTAGATTTCAATACAAAAAGAAAGTACTGAGCTGCCTTTTCTAATCCATTTTCCTGTTGTATTATCTTTTCATTGTCGAATTGTGAGCACATTTTTATTTTATCATTATCATATTGATTGATTAGCAATATTACATTTTTTTCAGATCTATTATTTACTGATCCTGTCCATTGATTTTGTTATGGTATTTTTCATGATACTGTTTTAAATTATTTTAATTTAAATTTTATTTAGTTAACATACAGTGCAATACTGGTTTCTGGAGTAAAATTCAGTGACTCATCACTTACATACAACACCCAGTCCTCATCAGAAGTGCCCTCTCTAGTACCCATCACCTATCTAGCCCATCCCTCATCTACCTCCCTCCATCAACCCTGAGTTTGTCTATCTTTAAAATCTCTTATGGCTTTTTTCCTTCTCTCCTTTTTTTCTCTTCCTCTTTCCCCTATGTTCTTTTTCCTTTCTCAAATTCCACATATGAGTGATATCATACAGTATATTTGTCTTTCTATGACTGGCTTACTTCACTTAGCATAATACGCTCTAGTTCCATCCATATTGTTGCAAATGGCAAGCTTTCATTCCTTTTGTTGGCTGAGTAATATTTCATTGCATATATATACCACATCTCTAGCCATTCATCATTTGATGGACATTTGGGCTCTATCCATAGTGTGGTTACTGTTGATAATGCTACTCTAAACATCCAGAGTGCATGTACCTCCTTCAGACCTGTATTTTTGTATCCTTTGGTAAATACCCAGTAGTGCAATTGCTGGATCAGAGGATAATTCTATTTTTAACTTTTTGAGGAACCTCAAAACTGTTCTCCAGAGTGGCTGCTGCATTCCCATCAACAGTGAAGGAGGGTTCCCCTTTCTCCACATCCTCACCAACACCTGTTGTTTCTTGTGTTGTTGATTTTAGCCACTCTGACAGGTGTTGGGCAGTATCTCCTCATGGCTTTGATTTCTACCTCCCTGATGATGAGTGATGTTGACCATCTTACACCATACACACACAAATTCAAAATGGATGAAAGACCTAAATGTGGAGCAGGAAACCATCAAAACCCTAGAGGAGAACACAGGCAGAAACCCCTTTGATCTCAGCCATAGCAATTTCTCAGTAGACATGTCACCAAAGACAAGGGAAACAAAATAAAAAATGAATTATTGGGACTCCATCAAGATAAAAAGTTTCTGCACAGTAAAGGAAACAAGCAACAAAACTAAAACTCAGCCTACAGGATGGGAGAAGATATTTGCAAATTATATATCTGATAAAGAGTTGGTATCCAAAATCTTAAAAATCTTCTCAAACGTAACACCCCAAAACAAAATAATCCAGTAAAGACATGGGCAGAAGACATGAATAGATAGACCTACAGATGGCTTACAGATATAGCTTTTAAATTTTTATGTAGATAAATATTCCTATCTTTTAAAGTTTCTGGTCCTCTAACTATGGTTAGGAAGTTCTCAAGATCATGTTGTACATGTAGTTGCCCAGATATTTTATAAGACTTTTATTCATTCATACATGTGTATTTAAATATATTCATCTATATTTAAAACTTTAATCAATGTGGAATTTATTATTTTACATTTTGGTGTTTTCTGAGGACCAAATTGTGTCCTCCCCAAAATTTTTATGTTGGAGCTCTAACCCCCAATGTAACATATTTGAAAATTGGGCCTATATAGAGGTCACTAAGTTAAATGTGGTCATAAGAATGGAGCCCTGACATTACAGAAAAGACATGACAGACATGATCTGTGTTTCCACCAGAGGACACAGTGAGAAGGTAGTTGTCTTGTAAGCCAAGAAGAGAATCCCCACCAGAAACCAAACTCTTCCAGAACCTTCATCTTGGAGTTTTTGGCTTCCAGAACCAGGAAGAGATAAATCTGTTGTGTATTCCTGTCTCATGTTGAGGTCTTTTATCCATTTTGAGTTTATCTTTGTGTACAGTCGAGTTTCATTCTTCTACATACAGCTGTCCAGTTTTCCCAGCACCATTTATTGAAGAGACTGTCTTTTTTCCACTGTATATTTTTTCCTGTTTTGTCGAAGATTATTTGACTATAGAGCCCATATCTGGGCTCTCTACTCTGTTCCACTGGTCTATGTGTCTGTTTTTATGACAGTACCATGTTGTCTTGGTGATCACAGCTTTGTAGTAAAGCTTGAAATCATGTAACATGATGCCCCCAGTTTTATTTTTGTTTTTCAACATTTCCTTAGCGATTAGGGATCTCTTCTGATCCCATACAAATTTTTGGATTATTTGCTCCAGCTGTTTGAAAAATACTGGTGAAATTTTGATCGGAATGGATTAAAAGTATAGATTGCTCTAGGCAGTATAGACATTTTAACAATGTTTATTCTTCAGATCCAAGAGCATGGAATGGTCTTCCATCTTTTTGTGTCTTCTTCAGTTTCTTTCATGAGTTTTCTGTAGTTCCTCGAGTACAGATCCTTTACCTCTTCGGTTAGTTTATTCCCAGGTATCTTATGGTTCTTGGTGCTAGAGTAAATGGAATTGATTCTCTAATTTCCCTTTCTGTATTTTCATTGTTAGTGTATAAGAAAGCTACTGATTTCTGTACATTGACTTTGTATCCTGCCACATTGCTGAATTGCTGTCTGAGTTCTTGTAGTTTGGGGGTGGAGTATTTTAGGTTTTCCATATAAAGAATCATGTCATCTGTGAAGAGAGAGAGTTTGACTTCTTCATTGCCAATTTGGATACCTTTTATTTCTCTTTGTTGTCTGATTGCTGTTGCTAGGACTTCTAAGACTATGTTGAACAAGAGTGGTGAGAGTGGGCCTCCTTGTCATGTTCCTGATCTCAAAGAGAAGGCTGCAAACTTTTTCCCATTGAGGATGATATTTGCTGTGGGTCTTTCATAGGAAGATTTTATGAAGTTCAGGAATGTTCCCTCTATCCTTATACTTTGAAGCGTTTTAATCAGGAATGGATGCTGTATTTTGTCAAATGCTTTTTCTGCATCAATTGAGAGGACCATGTGGTTCTTCTCTCTTCTCTTATTAATTTGTTCTATCAGAATCCTAGAGGAGAACATAGGCAGTAACCTCTTCGATATCAGCCACAGCAACTTCTTTCAAGATATGTCTCCAAAGGCAAAGGAAACAAAAGTGAAGATGAACTTTTGGGACTTCATCAAGATGAAAAGCTTCTGCACAGCAAAGAATACAGTCAACAAAACAAAGAGGCAACCCACAGAATGGGAGAAGATATTTGCAAATGACAGTACAGACAAAAGGTTGATATCCAGGATCTATAAAGAACTCCTCAAACTCAACACACACAAAACAGACAATCATATTTAAAAATGGGCAGAAGATATGAACAGACACATCTCCAATGAAGACATAAAAATGGCTATCAGACAGGGGCACCTGGGTGGCTCAGTGGGTTAAGCCGCTGCCTTCGGCTCAGGTCATGATCTCAGGATCCTGGGGTCGAGTCCCACATTGGGCTCTCTGCTCAGCAGGGAGCCTGCTTCCCCTCTCTCTCTCTGTCTGCCTCTCCATCTACTTGTGATTTCTCTTTATCAAATAAATAAATAAAATCTTTTAAAAAAATGGCTATCAGACACATGAAAAAATGTTCATCATCACTAGCCATCAGGGAGATTCAAATTAAAACCACATTGAGATATCACCTTACACCAGTTAGAATGGCCAAAACTAGCAAGACAGGAAACAACATGTGTTGGAGAGGATGTGGAGAAAGGGGAACCCTCTTACACTGTTGGTGGGAATGCAAGTTGGTGCAACCACTTTGGAAAACAGTGTGGAGATTCCTTAAGAAATTAAAAATAGAGCTTCTCTATGACCCTGAAATTACACTACTGGGTATTTACCCCAAAGATACAGATGTAGTGAAAAGAAGGGCCATCTGTACCCCAATGTTTATAGCAGTAATGGCCACAGTCACCAAACTGTGGAAAGAACCAAGATGCCCTTCAGTGGATGAATGGATAAGGAAGATGTGGTCCACATACACTATGGAGTATTATGCCTCCATCAGAAAGGATGAATACCCAACTTTTGTAGCAACAGGGATGGGACTGGAAGAGATTATGCTGAGTGAAATAAGTCAAGCAGAAAGAGTCAATTATCATATGGTTTCACTTATTTGTGGAGCATAACAAATAGCATGGAGGACAAGGGGAGATGGAGAGGAGAATGGAGTTGAGGGAAATTGGAAGGGGAGGTGAACCATGAGAGACTATGGACTCTGAAAAACAATCTGAGGGTTTTGAAGGGGCGGGGGGTGGGAGGTTGGGGGAACCAGGTGGTGGGTATTAGAGAAGGCACGGATTGCATGGAGCACTGGATGTGGTGCAAAAACAATGAATACTGTTATGCTGAAAAGAAATTTTTAAAAAAAATCTCTGTTGTGTAAACCACCCAATCTATGGTGTATCGTTATGGCAGCTTGAGACCCTAATACAGGGAGATGCATACTTCTCTTCTCCCAGGTACATAATGGGTCTCTTTTAAATTACCTTTCTTTATTCTTCTGATTGAACTTATCAAATATTTGATGTCTGGATTCTCTATTCTATTCCATTGATAAGTTTACCATCTCCATACAAATTTCAATGCCATATGAAAGAATAAATGCTTGGGAAGAACCATAAAAAAGAAGAAGAACACCATGTACCAAACTGTATTATGGCTCCTGATCAATGTGGGAGTTGCCAGTATAAACTGAGAAGTGTATTTCTATATATTTTTAGTGGAAATGTGAAGGTCATAGCATTTGTAGGAAACACTGTGTTTTAACATCTATTGAATTTCATAATACATATTTCCTTTCCTCCAGCCATTTTGATTCAGGGTATATGCCTATAGAAATAAAAACGTAGGTACAAGAGGACGTGAATTCTAGGGTGTTTATGTCAGTAGTGTTCTAAGTGGCAGTGTACTGGAAATAAAAGAGAGTGTCCATCAATAGAGAAATGGCTGAGTAAATTGTGGAGCATTCACACCATGGAATATTAGGTAGTTCACTACAGAAAATGAATTAAAGCTACCTGAGAACATGGAAAGCTTCCCAAAAGGTATCACTGAGTGAGAAAAGCAAGAAACTGTAGCATATACTACCCGGCTAAATGACTATATCTTCTATCCCAGAAAGGCGTGGCCAAGTGACAAAGTTCTGTCCAAAGAAGATATATGGGTGGTTGGTAACTACCCTTGAAAAGGAAAAGGATATGCTTGTTCTTTGTTTCCTTTTCTCCCACCATATTTCCTGAAATACAGATGTGATGGCTGGACCACCCTAGATTATAAGGATCAGCTGTGAAGACTGAGTTTATCCCAGAAGTGGCAGGCACAGAGCTAGAAGGATCCAGAAGTAATGACCTTTAGCAGCGGTCCCCAACTTGGCTGTAGGTTAGAATCACCTAGGAAGAATTTAAAACTCCCAATGTCCCCCCAGATTAGAACCTCTGTGGGCATTTGTATTTTTTTTTTAAGATTTTATTTATTTGACAGACGGAGATCACAAGCAGGCAGAGAAGCAGGCAGAGAGTGAGGAGGAAGCAGGCTCCCACTAAGCAGAGAGTGCAATGTGGGGCTCGATCCCAGGACCCTGGGATCATGACCTGAGCCAAAGGCAGAGGCTTTAACCCACTGAGCCACCCAGGCGCCTGGGCATTTGTATTTTTAATAGTGAGGGTTACCTTGATGGCTAAGGTTGAGAATGACTGTTCTAATTACTTTTCAGTATTTCTCCAGTAATGCCCAATAAATGTCAAGAGTCTCTCTGCCCATCCAGGCCCCTCCAAAGGAAATCAGAATTCAATAGGGTTGGGGCCCAGGAATCTGTTTTGTTTTGTGGTTGGTTTTTGTTTTTACCAAGCACTCCAGGTGATACTTATTCTTAGCCAGGTCTAGGAAACACTGTGTAGATCAGTTTGTCTAGGTCAGCACATCTAAACCAGAGTAAGCATCAGAACCACTTGGAAAGCTTGTGTTTTTTAAATAGTTTTATTGAGGTATGTTTTACATATCATAAAATTCACCTATTTCCAGTGTACAATTCAATGCTTTTTAATAACTTTACTGAGTGGCATCATAAGGCACTTTTAGAACCTCTTCATCTCCCTCCACTCGGTAAAATCCATCACACCCATTGACAATTAATTCCCATTCCCATCCCCCACCCCAGGCAACCACTAATATACTTTCTGTCTTTATAACTGCCTTTTCTAGAAATTCTACATAGAAATGGAAGCACGCAATACTGATCCCTTGTGTCTGGCTTCTTTCACTGAGCATGATGTTTTTAGTTCATTTATGACCTAGCACTTGCCAGGAGTTTGTTCCTTTTTTACTGAATGGTATTTGGAGAGTTTGTCGAATCCCAGACTTTGCAGGCACCTGGGTGGCTCAGTTGGTTGAGCATCTGACTTGTGATTTTGGCTCAGGTCATGATCTCATTGTTTATGAGATGGAGCCTTACATCAGGCTCCATGCTCAGCAGGGAGTCTGCTTGAGAGTCTCTCCCTCTCCCTCTGCCCTCTGTCCCTTTCCACTTGTGCACGCTCTCTCTCTTTCTCTAAAATAAATAAATCTTAAACAAAACAAAACAAAAAAAAACGGACTTTGTCCTGGGATCTCTCCTGGAGATTCTCATTCAGAGGAATTTGCATTTTTCACCTGTTCCTAGGTAGTGCAGCTGTTACTGGTCCACAGAGTACACTTGAGGAGCACCAGTCCAGAAAATGCCTAATCACACCCACCTACATTAACACACCATTCTGCCAAATACTATTCCCTGCCAAGTGACAAAATCTCATCATGAAAGTTCCCTGGGCATATGGGTTCATCCTGAGAAGGTTTACCATCAGAAGCTGCCTTTTACTTTTACCTTGTCATTTACTGATGAAGGTGTCACTGCACACAGATCCCTGACAAAAGCCCAGAAGCCATTTAGAAAAATAAAGAGAAATCAATACATGGGAACATTACATTTGTCCATCAATGGGGAAAAAATATTTGACTACACTAACAATTCACAGGATAAAAACTGATATCGTATTAACTTATGATATTGTCAAAGATAGATTTAAATATCAAATGATCAATGTAGATAAAGGCATAGTGAAATAATAGCTGATGGAAGAGTAATTAGGAAAACCATTTTGGGGGTTAATGGCAATGTGTCCATCTCAAGATCTTTGAAATGTTCCCACCCCTTTCTCTTCTTAATTCTAGTTTTTCAAATTAGTCCTAACATAATAGAAACACGTTATCTATACACAATATTGTCTGAGGCAGTGAATTTTTTCACACTGAAATGTTCAACATGGTAGACAGGGGGGCTGGGGCTATGCATGTTTTAATGCATTCAAGATGGTCAGACCAAGAGCAGTGACCGGTGGAACCCAGATGAGTTCAATCCCAGTTGTGTCACTTGCCAGCTGCACGACTATGGGCAGATCACTTAATATCTCTCAGCCTCAGCTTCTTCATCTATAAAATGGCTATAATAATATTACCTACCCCAAAATACATGATGATTAATTTTATGTGTCAACTTGATTGGGTCACAAATGCACAGATACTTGGTCACATATTATCCTAGGTGTTTCTGTGAGGGTGTTTTTGGTTGAGTTTAAATTGGGTAAATTGTCCTTCTAATGCATACCTCATCCAATCAACTGAAGGCATGACTAGAACAAACAAAAAAAAAAAAAAGACTGACACTTCCCCAGATAAGAGAGAATTCCTCTTACCAGACCGCCTTCAAACTGAGACATTGAGTTTTTCTTACCTTTTGACTCAACCAAAATATTGGCTCTCCTGGGTCTCCAGCTTGTTGCCTGTGCATCTTGGGGTTTATCAGCCTACATACGTAATTGTGTGAGCCAATTCCTTATAATAAATCTTTTTTCCTCTCTCTTGTCTGTCTCATCTATCAATTGACCAATCAATCATTTGCTTATTTGTTCTATTTCTCTGGAGAACTCTGACAAATACAAAACAGCAATATGTCCAATAACTTAGAAGCAAATGTTAAAAATATATTTTAAATTTATTTTAAAAATTAAAAATATAATTATCATGGGGCCCAGAAATATCACTTCTGGGTATATACCAAGAGCACAGAAAGCAGAGACTCAAATGGGTATTTGTGTGCCCATGTTCACAGCAAGCATTATTCACAATAACCAAAAGGTGGAAGCAACTCAAGTGTCCACTTATCTATGAACTGATCAACAAAATGTGGTCTATTCTTGCAATGGAATACTATTTAGGCTTTCTTAAAAAGGGAATTGTTATACATGCTACAATGTGGATGGACTCTTGAAGACACTATGCTAAGTGAGACGAGCCAGTCCAAAAGGATAGATACTGTATGATTCCACTTTTATGAGTCACCTAGAATTCTCAGAAGGTAGAATGGAGGTTACCAGGGGCTGCATAGAGAGGGAGATGAGGGATTAGTATTTAATGGGTGCAGTTTGAGTCTGGAAGACAGAAAGTCTAGAGATGGATGGATGGTGGTAATGGTCACACAGCAATGTGAATGACCTCTGTGCTACAGAATTGTACCCATAAAAATGGTTAAAATGATAAATGTTATGTATATTTTACCACAAAGAAATGAGGGGAAAAACTCTGAGAGATTAATGAGTTCATACATGTATAATGGCACATGATAAGCCTGACATAAGTAATAGTGGTTTCACAGATAAAGATCCTACCTATTTTCAAAGTATATTTACATGTGAAAATACTCATGAGAGGTGAAATGAAAATGCAGAATACAAAACCGGGCATTACCAGTATAATTCCAATTTTGCTTGAAATATTTTTTAAGATCTACATGTATCTATCTATGCGTAGAAAAGAAAGCATGTAATCTTATGGTTCTTGGTGCTATAGTAAATGGAATCGATTCTCTAATTTCCCTTTCTGTATTGCTCTCCTGGGAATTACCCCAAAGATACAGGTGTCATGAAAAGAAGGGCCATCTGTACCTCAATGTTTATAGCAGCAATGGCCACGGTCGCCAAACTGTGGAAAGAACCAAGATGCCCTTCAACGGATGAATGGATAAGGAAGATGTGGTCCATATACACTATGGAGTATTAGGCCTCCATCAGAAAGGATGAATACCCAACTTTTGTAGCAACAGGGATGGGACTGGAAGAGATTATGCTGAGTGAAATAAGTCAAGCAGAGAGAGTCAATTATCATATGGTTTCACTTATTTGTGGAGCATAACAAAAAGCATGGAGGACATGGGGAGTTAGAGAGAAGAGGGTTGGGGTAAATTGGAAGGGGAGGTGAATCATGAGATACTATGGACTCTGAAAAACAATCTGAGGGGGTTGGAGGGGGGGGGGGGGGTGGGAGGTCAGGGTACAAGGTGGTGGGTATTATGGAGGGCACGGATTGCATGGAGCACTGGGGGTGGTGAAAAAATAATGATACTGTTATGCTATGTTCATCCATTATGTTTCTTAAATTCCACATAACAGTGAAAGCCTGTTGTATTTGTTTTTCTCTGACTGACTTATTTCACTTAGCATAATATCCTCTAATTCCATCTACACCATTGCAAATGGCGAGATTTCATTCTTTTTGATGGCTGAGTAATATTTGTGTGTGTGTGTGTGTGTGTGTGTGTGTGTGTGTGTACACCACATCTTTTTTATCCATTAGTCTGTATATGGACATCTGGGCTCTTTCCATAATTTGGTTATTGTGGACATTGCTGCTATAAACATTGGGGTGTTATGTCCATTTGAATCACTATTGATATGTGTCATTTTTTATAAGTTTCACCCCTAACTGATGATTTTAGGTGTTTAATGGAAGTATGTCTACAACCAATAACCTGTTTACACTTCCTCATTAACTAGAGGTGCATTTCTCTTCCAGTAGGCAGCTCACCCTCTCTGTGCACTGCTTATATCCCCCAGGTACTTCATCTGCATGTCCAAGACAGATCAAGAGTCCCTATAGTATGGGCATGCTTGCAGATTTTGTTTCACACCCTGAATTCAGAAGAATCTTGAGAAGAAACAGTGATCTGGAGATTTCAAGGAAATAGGAGTCAGGCAAGAGAGCTGGCTCTTATCATTTATGGCTAAACCTGGCACTTCTGAGTGTGAACGATCAGTTCAAGTAACATCAGGGAACTAACCCCACATTCTGTGTAATCAAGGCTCAGTTCAACATCTCCAAGACAGTACTAATCTCTGGGATCTCTGTGTTAATCACACCCTTTCTCTTGGCTCCTGTGGGATTGGAGGGTTTCAGAAGAAATGCAAAAGAGAATGTCACTCCAGGTCCTTCAAATTCAGACTCAAGTATCCCCACACTGCTCCAGATGTCCAATATCTGACCATACAAGGCTATGGCTTGCCCCCATCCTAGGTTCTGTACATTCAGATCATGTTTGTGATTTTTATCTCTGCCTAAACCATCCTAGTCTTCCAATTTGTCAAAATATTTCCTAGTTTTTCAAGGCCCAAGTGGATTGCCATCTTGGTGCAGCCTTTCCAATTCTCCAGGCAGAATGGAGTTCCCCATCTTTGGAGGGCAACTGGCAACTACCCAACTGATTCTCTTGTGATGCATCTCCCCAGGCAACAAGAATGTGAGCCTCCTGCAGGTATGGGTGGTACTAACTCAGCTCTGTAAATACAGATCAGATATGTTTCGTTCAGTTCTACCTTGGCTGTGACATATTACTAATGGCATCCACAAACTCATATGGTGAATGGAGGGACCATTCTTATCTACTCTGCACGGTTGGCAGGAGAACATGAAGATCTAATAGGTTATTCTGGTGGGCGTGGTAAAAGAGAGACAACAAAATCTCTCATTCAGAAAGTTTTTAAATCATCCAAAGGATTATGATAATAATCATGAACTTGCCTGACTCCAACGAAGCAAGTTGGGCCCAAAACATTGCCCTGGTCACAGCTTTGCTTTGTACTACTAGAAATGGAAACTTCTCAGCTGCATTCACCTGAATAATTGAATGGTTCACTGCTTGGGAGTGGAACAATTGAGTATTCAACTGTTGGGAGAGGAACAATTGAGTGCACTCCATTGTTTGGGAGAGGACTGATTGAATGTTTCATTGCTTGAGAGGAACAATTGAGCACAAAACTATTTGGAAGAGAAATAATTAGGCATCCCATTGTTTTGGAGAAGAACAATTTAATATCTCATTCCTTGGGAGAAGAACATTTAAGGACAGACTTCACCAATTTAGGACTCTGTTCTATCTAAAAGTTAGCTTCCAAGTCATTTATTTGTTTGGAACTGAGAATAAATTTACCCAGAGACACAATGTTCGTAATGGTTTGTAGATATATAGGCTTCCAGAGTAGTACCTTCACCCCCATCAACACCTATTATCTTTCCATTATCTTTGAAGTATGCTGGCTTTGATTTCATTTATACCATACCACCACTTCTGACACCACATCAGTAAGGAAATGCATTTCCAAATCCAGCTTTAGGTGCCAAAGGGTTGCATGACCTGCCTTTACTACACACACATGACCTATCCCCCACTGTCCCTGTCAATTGCCTTCCTTCACAGGTAGACAGGTTAGATACTCTGGCCAGGTCGCTGTAACCCTCAATCCCTCCATGTAAACTGAAACCAATTCTGTTTATTAGCATGAGAGAACGTAACTTTCTAGGCCAGTCACTCCCAAGGGTCTACTGAATGGAACATCGACTCAAGTATCCTGCCTCCAGAGGTAATGTTAAATCTCAGGTTATTAGAGTCTCATCACGTTGCATGTCTTTCCTTCCAAGAGTAAGTGACAGTGAATGGCACCATCTGCTGAGCCATTGACCAAGATTTCAAAGAGTTCACTCTCTTCAACTAGTTGCCTCCATCAGAGATAAAATCTGACAGTGACAGTGTCCTTCAGATAGGATTTTAAGTTAATCTTTCCATCTTTCCCCTCTCCATATTTATATTTATGGTAGATAGCTTATAAAACTGGTTGCCATATTTACCCTCCCTGTAACCACAGCCTTGGGGATCTCCTCCAATGCTGACTTGAGCTTGGCTCAGTAACTTGACTGACCAACAGGACAATCTAAAATGGGATGCAAGCAGAGACTAGAAAAGTGTCAAATACTGGAACTTGCTCTATCCATGCTTACAATTCTGCTACCATTAGAGGAAGCCTGGGCTAGCTAGATGGGTGATAACAGGCATGTGGCCAAGTTAACTCTGTTGCCCCAACTCATAGTCTGCCAACGTCCAGGTATGTAAGCAAGGATAGACTACAAATCAGTCATCAGTCTGCCAGCTGACAATAGGCTCAAGAGCAAGCCCAGCAGAATTCAGACAAGCTGCCCAATCCCAAAGAACTAGCCGATTCACAGTATCAGAAGCTGAATACATGGTTGTTATTTTAAGCCAGTAAGTTTTGGGCCATATTATACCCAGAGAACAAGCTAACTGGTACAGGAATTGATACCTAATGGTTGGGTGCTGCCATAAATAAAATCTTATACCTGTGGCATTGGCTTTAGGACCAATGGATGGAGCCTGCAGAAGAGGCAAGAAAAATGTTAGTTAACAGAAGGGATGAAAATGCTGAGTAAATTGTTAATGGAAACTGGAAAATCAGCAAGGAAACTGCAAAAGAATGAGGAAAAAGTGTTGACCTGTGATATATAGCATTGAACAATTAGCATGGCTGTCATCAGTGGTAATATATGCTAGCAATTGCACTTAAACTTTTGGACCTTGGCAAAATTATTTCCAAGCATAATGTGGAAAGAATCAGTTGGCTTATTTAGATGCCTATGTTAAGACACCAAAGAAGAGAGGGTATTTAAAGGAAGAATTGTCCAGTTTGCAAGCAGAATTTTGAAGGCATAGAAGAATCAAAATTTTTTGGATGATAAAATTTTTTTCCCAATTCCAGTCTCCAGCTGGTAAAAGATTCTCAAAGTAAGTAACAGTCTCAAGGTAAAGATAAATTAAGATGTGACTCCAAGAAACTGTAAACCTTTTGCAAAGACTTGATGTGCTGCCTGTCAGACATTCTTAACTAGAGAAAGGGGCTTATCAGAGTCTTACACTGCTCTGGAGTAGAGACAAGCTTTTGTCAACTGGAGTGGACTTACAATTTGATACATAGGAAATCCACAAAGTGTTGTGGGTCCTGAATCAGTAAAAGGGCCATCAGCTTTAACTGAATAAGGCTGATATTGCTCAAATTACAGAAAGATCTCTAGGATCCTGACTGTGTGAGCATAAAGCAAGAAGAAAAGCTATTCAGCTGCCAACCAGGTCATTTCTCTTAGAAAAGGAAGTATATTTCCAAAGGTAGGTTTGAGAACCAAGATAATGGATCCTTGAAAAACAATAGATTCAGAGACCCTATCAAGGTGCTAAACTGAGTCCTGGGGCACCCGGGTTGTTCAGTTGGTGAAGAACAGACTCTTGATTGTAGCTCAAGTCATGATCTCACCATCCTGAGATCAAGCCCCATGTTAGGCTCTGTGCTGGGTATGAAGCCTGCTTAAGACTCTCTCTCTTCCTATCAGGAGCCTGCATGGCTCAGTTGGTTAAGCATCTGCCTTCAGTTCAGGTCATGATCTCAGAGTCCTGAAATCAACTCCCACGTAGGCTCCCTGCTCAGCGGGGCATCTGCTTCTCCCTCTCCCTCTGTTCCTCTTCCCACTTGTGCTCTCTCTCATTCTCTCTTTCTCAAATAAATAAAATCTTTTCAAAAAATTTTAAATTTAAAAAAGACGCTCTCTCTCCCTCTATTGCTGCCTCTCCCTCTTTCTCTAGTGAAAAAGAAAGGAGCTAAACTGAGTCCTGATCAAGGAACACTTCCCAAGTCCACAATATGGAAACAATGCAACACCCACCTGGAGGAATTCCAAAATCACTCTGGATCCTGATTGCTATGTGCTTCTCACTATTTTCACTTCCATGATTGTCCTTCCCTGTATTACTATGGTATTTGAGGGGTGAGGGTGTTGAGGTCAGATTTCTTTTCAGTGTAACAGAATTTATTGTTTTTGCCACAACCAGTGCTTCATGCAATACGTGCCCTCCTCAATACCCACCACATGGCTCCCCCAACCTCCCAGCCCCCACCCCTTCAAAACCCTCAGATTGTTTTTCAGAGTCCACAGTCTCTCATGGTTCACCTCCCCCTCCAATTTCCCTCAACTCCCTTCTCCTCTCCATCTCCCTATGTCCTCCATGTTATTCCTTATGCTCCACAAATAAGTGAAACCATATGATAATTGACTCTCTGCTTGGCTTATTTCACTCAGCATAATCTCTTCCAGTCCTGCCCATGTTGCTACAAAAGTTGGGTATTCATCCTTTCTGATGGAGGCATAATACTCCATAGTGTATATGGGCCATATCTTCCTTATCCATTCGTCCGTTGAAGGGCATCTTGGTTCTTTCCACAGTTTGGCGACCGTGGCCATTGCTGCTATAAACATTGGGGTACAGATGGCCCTTCTTTTCACTACATCTGTATCTTTGGGGTAAATACCTAGTAGTGCAATTTCAGGGTCATAGGGTCATTTCTTGAGGAATCTCCACACTGTTCTCCAAAGTGGCTGTTTAAATATAAGCTCAGTCCATACTATGTCTTTACCAATTTCTCCAATCTCCATTATCAACTTCTCCATTCACAATAACACTTGCTACTTTATTTACTCCAGAAAAAAGTCTCCTCTCTTAAATTTCATCAAACTTCTTAAACTCCTTTAAGGGGAAATGTGGCATAGTACTTAGTGGCACAGACTTTGTGGCTAGATTGCCTGCGTTCAACTCCTAACTCCATGACTGTAAGTCCCATGACTTGAGTAAATCATGTGACCTCATCTGTGTTTAATTTCCTTAGCTTTAAAATATTGAAAATAATGGTACTTACTCTAGGGCTATGGGAGAATGACAAGAATCAACACATTGTTATCTGCTTACGATGGTTCCTGACATATAGTAGTGGTGAATGATGTATGTTCCCATTGTCTGAGGTCCAAGATGAGCCTAAGTAAATACCAGATGCCCCCCACACGCTTCCTGGTGTTTTGAATGGTAATAAATATCTGTAATAAAGCAATCATTCATCAAAGAGGTGGGGAATTTCAGGGCACAAATTAGACTATAAGCCAGTGAAACAGGTGTAATATATTTGTAACATCACCAGTACAAGGTATTTGGGTAACGCTTTTCCTTTGAGAAACCTGTGAGTGTTCCCAGCCATTATCCCAACCAGCCCCACCACACATACTGCTAAGTTCCAAGCCTAAACATAGTTAGACTATTTTTCCACATCGGTGCTTTGTTTTATTATCAGAATGTACCTTTGTGTACAGAGAAAACAAGAACACATCTGTTGTGCCATCTCAAAGGCTGGTCAAGGCCGAGAACAACCCCCACGTGCTGGCATCCCACCTTCTTGACAGAATCTGCCATATGGTCTGTGGGCTCTGCTTTTCACAAGAGCTTTACCAAGTCGCTACACAATTACTGGACAATCAAGCAACACCATTTCTGTGAAGGCAGAGCCACAACATTGTCACATGAGGCAAAGCCTAGGAATGAGTCCTCCGTGAGCCGGTGAGAGTAGAATTTCCCTAAATGAGAAGGAAGCAATGAATGGATAATTCCAAGAAAAGAAGAAGCTGTCTCAAGGCAAGGAGTTTTCTTCATCTCTTAGGACATGAGGTATGTCAGCCTCGAGCCACTTGCGGTCCCTGTAAGTATGGGTACCACTGAACAAAGCTGGCACAGTTCACTGGCATCAATAAACACCTGCAGCCTCTTGCATGCTGGGTATTTGTAAAGTGTGGTCTTGACTCTGCATCAGTATCTGCAGGAAGCCAGTTAAAACTCTGATGCTGAGCCTCCGCTCTGACCTATGAGGTTAGTGTCCCAAGGGTGCATGGGGCCTGAAGTCACCTCTCACATCTCCCCAGATGAACCTTGCTCATACTGACATTTAGATCAGGTGCTGGCTTGAACTATAATGACAAGAGGCACCGTTAAGAGATCTGAGAAGTGAAGAATCAGATATGCTTTCTTAACAGGGTCCTCCAGTGATTCAAAAGAAAAAGAGACAGACACAAAGGGAAAGGAGGAGGAAGAAGAGGAGGGGAAGGGAAGGAGAAAGAGAGAATATTTGTACAGAATGCTTTTGGCATCAAGACCTGACACATAAACCCATGAATGACACATACGTAACCAAAACAGAAGTTTCAGGAAACAATACTTACTGAAACTTCCTGACATCAACGTCATTTGAACATCCTCTATCCTATATATATATATATATATATATATAAATTTAATAATAATTTAATAATTTAATTTTTAATAATTTAATAATTTTTAATATTTAATAATAAATATATAATTAAATTAATAATAAATATTTAATAATTTAATTTAATGATAATTTAATAATAAATTACTATAATTACTAATTATAGTAATTTAATAATAATATAATGTGACCAGGAGATATATATATATATAGATACATATATCTCCTGGTCACATTCAAGCATCTTGGTGCTTCTATCCACTAGTGGATAGCAAAAAGCACTGGTGTCAGGAATTGGGGGCAGTGGTGGTAGTGGAAATTAAGATAGAAGGAATCAAAAAAGCTCAGGTTTTTTCTCTTTACAGTGAGAGCTAGTGGCTGTTATTGATCTGAAAAGAGAATATGTCTTGGTGATGATCTTCCTGTTCTTTGTATGAAGTGCCAGTGGGGAAAATGAACTGAGAACAAGAATGGTGGCTAGGCAGGAACCAAACCCATTGACCTGAGAGAAGAGAATAGAAGAAGATAATTTTGCTACTTGTGGGGACACTTACGTTTCTCTCATGGAGGAGAAACTGTGCTTAGGTTAATACAAATCTGCAAAGAATGCAGAGAAATCAAGCCGGTATCCATGGCCAGACCACTTAGCATTCCACACCATCCTTTTCTTCATTCAACATATCTTTATTGAGTGCCTAGTAGAACTAGGCACCAACAAGAAACGAAAAGTGCCCGCCTTCATGGACCTCATGCACCAGTTTAAAAAGTCAGACTTTTTCTTTTTTAATGAACAAAGTACAAAATGTTAGATAGTGATAGAGAGCCCCGCTCTCTTCTACTGAGAAGTGGTATCTGGAGACCAAACTATGGGTACTTGGGTGCTCACTGCTATAGGATTGGTCATTGCATCTAGAAGCTTCCAGTGGGCCAAGCCAGAAAAACAAGGTTTTTGTGTTCTTTTTTCTTAGGAGGAAATTCATTATGAGTCACATTCCAACATCCAAATCAAATTCGGGACTAAGGGGCTTTGACTTAATCTCTTCAAGGTGATACCTTCCTACCCTTTCTTCCACTAATAATTCTTGTTCTCAAGGCTACCAACATAAGCATTTAATTTCTCTCACCGTGCCCACTCACAACTCCCAGAAAACTCCATCTACACAGCACCCGACATTAGGATTGCTACAGATGTTTACATTTATTTTACCAGTGTTTTTATCTGTAGAGTATATGCCACTAGAGATGAAGTCAAACTATGGTGCTTTGAAGTCACTTGAAACAATTCTCTATTTGATTGTTTAACACACAAATTCATTTTTTTCACTTTGCTTTCCATCTTCAGAGACTGCTGTTTTCTAGATTTGATTTTGCTTCGTAATTATGTAAAATGTCTTCCTAGTTCCTGAGTTCCCCAGTTTCCTTCAACTCATTTCTTCACTGCACTTAGAGGTATGCATAACCTTTTTCTTGGTCTGTTTTTGGTTTATCTTCCTATCACTATTCTAAGTATGTATATATGTATATGAAGCTTATATCCTTACCCCCATTTTCTTAAATTGCACAGGCTTTTCTCCACTTTGCTTATCTTGCCCACTTTGCCCAGAACACATTTCAGAAGCCACTCCATTCATGTCTCTAAATATATTCCCAGTTAAAGCAGTGTGGATACTTCAAGGTTTATTCAATTAGTGCCCTGCTGATGTACATTGGACACTTTTCCACTCTTTCGGGGACCTTTCCTTTGGGGCGAGGGCATTTTTAGATCCTCCTGTAAATTTTCCACTCTTTTGAGTATCTCTCCTTTTGCCTAAGGGGATTTTTAGATTTTTTTTAAGATCCTCCTGTAAATTTTATGAAATCTTTGGCTTTATAGACAAGAGGAATCTCAAAAGACTTGTTTGGAGGTAATACATAGAAAGAAATACACCCTGTTTATGTCTTATTTCAATTTAACAAGGGTTATTGATCCTATGTTGTGTTGAAAGCAGAGTGCTAGTATCAAGGGGGACACCATGATCAAAAGAACCATCCTGCCCTAAAGGGCCCCAAGCGGGTCAAAAAACAACAGACAATTATTTGTGACATAAAGAGTGAAATAAGCTCAGAGTTACAAGACAATTAAGGAGAAAAATCTATGATCATTTATAGCTCAGAAGAATTAGATAAGACTCACAATGAAAGAATACTGGGTCCTTCCAAACAAAATGCAGAGATGTTGGACAACATGGTAGAAGATAGGTATGCCAGGAAGAGTAAGGACATAGGGACACAAACACAGATAAGCTCAGGAGATAATGTGGGGCAGAGCATGGGGTGCTCACACGAAAGTGTTAAGAGTGACTTACGGAGAGCATGGAGGCTCAGGCTTGCGATCAGACATTGCAGACCAAGTCCCAGATGCTCACTTACTCTCTTTTCTTCAGCAAGTACATTCAACACATACATATGCCTATTCTGGACCAGGAATTGTGGGGTAGACTTTGTCCAGCCAAGTCCTGAAACAGAATTTTGCAGTGTCTGACATGGTAGATGACCTCCTTCCAAAAACTCTTCACCTTGGACTTCTGAGAGGACCTCCCCATTTTCTAAAAAAAAAAAAAAAAAAAAAAAAAAAACTCCCTACTCATCCCACTCGCGGGCTGTCTTTCTCCTAAAGACACAGAGAACAACCACTGCAGAGGAAACCTGGCCTTTGTTCTTAGCACGGAGGTGTCTTCTTCCCCAGGTGTGTCCACCTCCTTGGCGGGGGATGTGTTGGCTTCTACGGCAACCAACTCCTCTCCACACACGTTTCCTCCCCAGACACCTCAAGAGAGCGTTCCCAGGCTTGGGCTGCGTCTTGTCCCTGCAGCATCTCAGCCCTCCGATGATTCTGTGTCACAGAAGTTTCCCCACCTTGTCTTTGCCTACTCTCAAGCACATTAGTCCTCGCAGCCACATCAAAAACTCTTCCGCACACTGTGATGTAAGACCACGTTTCATCTCTCTACAGCAACAATAACGGGAAGTTTTGAGAGATGACATTTCAACACGCATTTGACAAATGGTTATGGACTGCCTCCCTTGTGTCAGGCAGGTGTTAGGCACTGAGGATAAAGGTGTGAACAAAACACCCGGATGAGACTGTTACGAAGCAAACAATATATGCCAGGTTTATCGCTAAATATTTTATGACAATGGGACAGTTGGATCCTTGCACTTAGTCTCTGATATCAGTAATTGTGTTAAGTCAATATAGAGATGAATAAAACGAGTGTTGGTTAGATGAACTCACTCGACACCTTCTCTGACTCATCTTTTAACTTGAGGCAAGTTTCCTTAGAAGCACTCTGCCTCAGTTTTCCGAGTTGGAAAACGAGGATTACAGTAGCTACTTCCTAGTGTTTTGCAAGAAATAAATGAGCTTTTACCTGGAATGAGTCAAACAGTACCTGGCCCACTGACAGTAATTCATAAATCTCGGCAGTGATGATAATTTCTAGTCTTATATAACATCGATTTGTTTAAGCATTTTGTCCTATTAGATCATGAGAGTCTAAAGACCTAGATTTTGTTTTTATCATCCAAAATCCCCATGTGTAAAATGGGGTTAATAATACTCCCTTTGTGGCACAGTTGCAAGATTAGGGAGAATGTTTTATGTTTCTATGAAAGATTTCACACAGTTCCTAATCTACAGTAGATGCTCAGGAAGTTTCCAGTATTAAAATTATGGTTATCACTATTATCACTGTTAATATTACTCTTTAGTGGTTAGCACAGTTCTAGGGAGGGAGAAAGTGTTTCAAAAAACATTTTGTGACTCAAATGGAAATAAATGGTGTAGCACTGATTTGGAGGCACCTCCCCCTACCTCCCATGGGACTGGAGGGACTGCCTCCCTCTGTGTCCTGAGTGGCAACTCATCCCTTGCTTTGGTTAACATGGAGCAGTAAGGGCTCACCCCTGCTAACTACTTAAAAACTAATATTGAGTTTGCAAAAACTGCTTTTTAATGATCTTTAACAGCCCTCCAGAAAACCTCATTAGCAGGCAGTGAACCACTCAGGGCTGTGCAGAAGGAGGTTTGTATGCATGGCTAAAGGCCTTTAGCTCCCATTTGTCTCTGACTGAAGGCAGAGCACACATGCCATGTCCCAGCTCCACATAGTCCCCTCCACCAGGTCTCTCAGTCACCTTTTCCCTCTTGTCCACCTTGTCTGGGGTCTTGGACCTTCCAGAAGGAGTACTGTAGTCACCTACCAGCTGATTCGCCAGATTCCAGTAGCTTCCTGTACAGAACCTCCCTGGTCCTACTAGCTGGGCATCACTCCTCTGCTCAAATGCCCAGTAGGGCTCCCTATTGCCTCTTCTACCAACTTTTGAGTCTTCGCCAAGGTCCCCTTCCCACCTCCCTCCCTTGTCCCTTATGACTCCCACACATGGAGACTGTCTACATCAAATGAATTAAGATGTCTGCCCCAGAACAAAGCTTTGTGGTCCATTTTTCCCTGCTTCTAATCTTCTGCACATCGGGTTCCCATAATCTGGCTTAGTACTGCTCATTCCACAGCTGTCCCTGGGGCAATGTGGTGGAGAGAGAACTCAGGACCTAGACTGTAGTGATAGGTGTTCTTACCCCATTTTTGCCCTAAATAATTCTTGGGTTAAGCCTAAAGACATCAGTCCATAGTCCACCTGCTCTTTTTAGTTGGTCAAAATATTACGACAATGTTCCCAAACCTTGACACCATTGACATCGAGGGGCAAGACAATTCTTTGTTGCTGGGGTGGGGGGGGGGTGCCCTGTACATTGCAGAATACAAGGAGCATCCAGGGCCCGACCCACTAGAAGCCCATAGCTATCTTCTCTCCCCCAGTGATGACAATCAAAAACGTATCTAGATCTCTTCAAATGCCCCCTGGGGAGCAAAACTGCCTGCAGTGAAGGAGCATTTCCTTACATTGTAAGAGTCTTTGTGTTGTCTACCCAAGGTGCTCTAACTTCCTAATCCACCGGTCTAGATCAACAATCCTAGCTAATACTTACGTAGCACTATTACACGCCTGGCATTGTCCTGACGAGATTTACTTATGTACACTCGTTTTCATCACCTAGCCCATGAACTACCTGCTTTTGCTGTCCTCATTTTATAGATGAGGAAAAGAAGACACAGAGAAATAGAATAACTTGTCCAAAATCATACAGTCAGAATTCACTTCCAGGCAGCATGTCTCCAGATTCCCTCTTCTGAATCCACAGCACATCTTAGAATCAGCAGGTATTTGAAATAAGAAAGATCTAAGCTTAGATTCCAGCTCTGGCACCTGTGAGCTCCAGAGCTTGGGGCAAACTGGCTCCCCTGTTTCCTTGGTCAGCAAAATGAGAATAATAATATTGATATTGAAGGAATGTTTGAAGCTTAAAAATAATATGTACATAAAGCTCCTAAAATTGGGTCTGACCCATAGTAAATGTTTAATGGGGGTGCCTGGGTGGCTCAGTCAGTTAAGCATCTGCCTTTGACTCAGGTCATGATTCTGGGGTCCTGGGATTGAGTCCCCCATCAGGCTCCCTGCTCAGTAGAGAGTCTGCTTCTCCCTCTCCCTCTACCCCCCTACCCCTGACTATGATTTCTCTCTCCCTTCCTCAGATAAAAAAATTAAAAAAAAATTTTTTTTTTTAAAAAGAGGATGCTTAATGAAGGAGTTGCTAATGGTAGTGGTTGAGATAAAAAAGAAGGAATTGAAAAAGCAAGAGAGGGGAGATTATAAAATCCTAGAAAAAGTCAATAATTTTTTTTTTCTTCTATATATTCCCAGAGCCCAGACAGTGCCTGAAAGAAAGTAGTGACTACATCTCTGTCTTTCCGGAACCCTAGAGCAGGAGTTGCCAAACTTAAGCCCACAGGCCAACCCGGCCCACCATCTTTTTTTTGTTAATAAAGTTTTATTGGAACACAGCCATGCCTGCTCATTTATTCATTGTCTGTGACTGCTTTCATGCTACAATGGCAGAGCTGAGTAGTCGCAACAGAGACTGATGGCCCACGAAGCCAGAATTGTTTGCTGTGGGGCCTTTTTCAGAAAAAAAGCTGCTTGTCTCCAATGTACATTTTAAAAATTAGAAAACAGACAATGTGAAGACTTCTCATATCCTTTCTTGGCTCAAACACACTCCCTGATTTTCTGGATTCCCGGCTCTAAACCCACCCCTTCCGTGCTGCCTTCTGTAATTGACTTCAGTTACAAACTCAGGCTTTGTTGGTTACTTCTTCTCGTTGTCCACCTCGCACCTTCAGAGGAAGGCACAGTGCGGTTAATTCTCACCATCTCTCACACCATCCGTATGCGGGTATCCACGACTGCTTCCAGCATGCGTTTCTGCTGACAAACTACCTCCCCAGTGCTCGTTCAGCGTCGTTGCCAAGGGGTGCCCTCTGACGCTTTTTGACAGTGTAATCACCAAGCCTGCATTCCAAGGGAAATGAGAGGGAAGACTCGGGTGGGCCCACAACTGGGCCAAACCTTCTCCTCGCCATTTCCCCTCCTTCCCCGCTGGTGGCTGTGGGACCAGGAGGCATCTTTCTTCACTAGGGAAGGAGCTTCTCCCCAGAAACACCCTAAAATAGGTTCATATGCTCCTACCATAGCTGCAAGGGAGTTGGAAGAAGTGAAAACCTATAATCTTCAGCGTCTGTTTGAGATGTGGTCTCTTTCAGAAGGAAGAAGGAGGGGAATGGCTACCGGGCAGGAGTCATCGGTGTTTGTTGCAAGTAGTTATGACTAGTTAAAACATACAATAAAATATCCCATTTCTATGTCCAACAGTGAATATTCTTGTTTATAAATGTCAGTTACTCAGAGGCTCATGTTATGGTCTGTTTCCCTCTTTGCTTTCAGAAGGACAGGCATCTCTTTTCTCTAGGATGTTTTTCTTTTTTTTTTTTCCCCTTCAAAAGACTTAAAATTTCTAACAGATTCTTAGGGCCACTTTCCTAGAGTCTGGTGAGACTGGCACAATGGAGCTAGGAAAGGAAGGGACCTAAATGTTCACACTTCCCATGTATCAGGCACTCTGTAAATTACTGTGTATATGTGATGTTTTTTTTAAATTCTCACTGAAGTCCTATGACGTAGATACGATCATCACCAGAGTTGGGGAACTGAGATGAGAAAGTAGGGTGCCTAGGGCTAAAACCTGAAGAAGGCACTCATTCTCAGGGCTAAGCCAGTGGCATCCTTGCAACAAAGTAACCCAGAGCACGAGTGCCTCTTTAAACTTCACCCACTAGCTTCTCACTCACCTCCACCTCACCCCAGCCATGATCGTCGTCATGACTGTATAGATGAGACAATCACAGAGGTTACAATTTATCCAAAATGACACTCCTGAATATTGACATTAAACCCAGTCTGTCTGACTCACTGTTAAACACTGGGCAATGCTCTTTTAAGCATGAGTGATGCAGCTACCATGGAAACAGGATGGAAGTCTGGTCAAAGAGCTGGGACCAACTGGTAGACCAGACATCTTGAAGAAGCAAGACTACCTCACTGTGTGCTCATCCTTTTAGGGTTGCATGCTGACCACAGCTGGTAGAAGGCAGCTGCCCACTTCATCACCCTAGTTTACTGTCACTCACACCCATGGCTTTAGTCCCTTTGATTCCATTCCTCTTCTATGCCACTGTGCCATCCTTCCTGGTGAAACACACATATAAGTCCCAATAGCACTACTGAATCTCTCTTTCAGATAATTAAAGAGAAATCTAAAATAGAGCGTTACTGAATGCTTCCCTGGTGGCTCTCCATAAAGCTGTGTCCCCACTGGACACCTTTGTTGTCTGCTACTTAGTTCACATTTCCTGTATGGTAAACACTGATGAACTAAGTAGCCAAGTTCCTTTCTATACTCAGGCAAATTCCACAAGAGAGTTCATCTAACTTTGCCAACGTTATTCTAGTTAACCACAAGAATCTGAGTCTAGAAAAAAAATCTGTCTGGTCCCAAGAAAAGAGGAATAGGCTCCAATGGTGTTTAATTCCTGATTAGCAAGTTTTCACTGATGTGATGAATGAGGCACTGTGCACTGTGCCTAGCTCCTCAGATTATGTTCTTCCTCGAGCTTAAATTAACTTAAATTTTGTGGACAATTAACTCTTACCTATAGGTCCATCCTGCCACAAACAAGAAGACCAATTTTTATTACCCAAATAAGGGGTGCATCACAAAAGTACTTCCAAATCTACCCAGGGACTTTCTTTCAATTTTATTCTCCTAATTATATCAAGGGGTATTTTGTTTTATTATTTAACAACTGAGCATCTCTCTACTTTATATCCCCCCATTTAGCAAGCAGATCTCAGTTCTGTCCCACCAAACTCACACACCTCTTCTCCCAGCCCTGGGTAGACATCATCATGGGAGGGAAAGAACAGAGGCTTTGGAAGAAGTTAGGTTGGCTTGGGAAAAGCTGAATGAAGCAGGAAGACAGGCTCCTGGTCTAAACACATCCTACTGGTACTCATCAACAATTATGCAGCACAAATCACATGCCAGGGACTGTTCCAAGTGCTTTATGTAGACTGACTCACTGAACCCCCACAGAAACTCTACGCAGTAAGCACAAAGCTGTCTACTCGATCACTGAGGAGATCTGGTACACAGAGTGCTGAAGCTACTTGTCCAAGTTTTCACAGCTGGAGGGCAGTAGAGCCAGGATGGCCTGGTAGTCCAGTGCGAGATGCTCTGCTCTTAACTACTATGCTTCATGGCCTCTCATACAGAATTCCTGGATAAAAATAATAAGAAGAAAGCCAAAAATATGGTGACATTTGAAAGCAATAGAGATGGTTCCCAGCTTCCAGAAAGAGTGAATTTAAAGCCAAGAAGTGAGCAGGGACTGAGGTCAATATCTAAATTGGTATTGGAACAAAACATGAGACTTAGGATCAGGACCTTGTATTTTGATATCTACCCAGGAACAGGGACTGACACCTCTGTTCCTGGATGACCAGAGGAACCTTCCTGGCACAGAATTCATTAAAAACCCTGACTAAAATATAAAAAAATGATCTAATTCTCCAGGAGTTAGATATGATAAGAAAATAAAGAAAGAGGGTCCAGAAAAGAAAGTATTGCTTTCTCTAGGACTATCTGTCAATTCTTGGCAAGCAAAAACTTGGGTTTATAACAATCCATGCACTTGGGGGACAGTAGACAAAACATAGGACTTGCAGTTGGGGGAGGGGTGATGGGAGTTTTACCTGGAACCCTTTCTAAAGACAACACTTTCAAAAGGGATTTTAGGAAAAAAAAATTTTTTTTAATGTGCTCTCCAGAAAGCAAGGTTGGAATGTTGTTTATCTTTGGGTAAAGTAGATTAAAGCCTCCTCAAGCATCTCTACATATAAGCCTATGAGCACAGGAGTTTGGGTCTAGAATTCATGTCTGATACATCGTCCAAAAAAATCACCCAAACTAAACACATAGCTGAAAGTAGTCTAATGTTGTGGTGCCCCAGGTTCCTAGCAGAATATAAGTTGAATCCTCTTTTGAGAGGCCCCGAGGAATGATGTTCCAGGGAATATGCACTGACAGTAACAAATTCCATAATACGTAGACTCAAGTCACTATGATTAAGATTCAAATCATGAACACCAATAAAACAACAAACTGAAGAACTAGACTCATAGAGACTCTCAGTGTTGAAATCAACATAAAATAAAAATAAGTTTGAATAATATATTTAAAGAAATAAAATAGGGTATTGAAAATACAGAAGACCAAGTTCCACCCCTCCACCTAAAATAATTACCAAAGCTGAGCAGGAAATATTGAAAAATAATCAAGAACTTTTGAGAATAATAAATGAAAACATGAATATTAGGAACTCTATGAATAGATTAAGTGGCAGATTATATAGAGATGAGGAAAGTCTTGCTCAACTGGAAAATAGGTTTAATTAATTTCCAAGATTGAGTCAAGAAAGGCAGGAGACAAGAAATATAAAAAAGGACTCACAGAGAATAGAACAACAAGATCTAGCAAAAAACCAACTGATGTCCACAAGGTACTGACAGAAAGACTAGGGAGATGGAAGCCTTATGATCACTGTGAGAAATTTTCAGAATCACTGAAAGGCACAGTTTCATAGGTGCACTCAAACTAACGAACACCAGGAAAAAAAAAAGCACATTACTATCAAAGGGGCTAGTGACTGTAAGCTGACTTTTCATCCACAAAAACGGAAGCCAGAAGTCAATAGAGCAATATTGTAAAGTAATGAAAGAAAATCCTTGTCAGCCTCAAAATATATATTAAAAGAAACTATTTTTTCCAGAACAATAGTGAAATAAAGACATTTGTAGACAGAAACAAAAAAAAATTTATTACCAAGAGAACTTCATAAAGTATGTATTTTTAAAAGAAGAAAAATGAGCTTGAAAAAAATTCTGAGATTGAAGGAGGGAGAGTGAAGGGAAAAAAAATCAACAAGTGTGAATCGACACAACATAGGAATATACAAATCAATCAAACGGCCTATTTGTGAAGTTTAAGAAAGACTAAAAGTGGACATCATTTTATTATTGGAGGGTAAATAGTACAAAAAGATCCTATGATCCTTTTCAGGAAGACAATCAAGATAAATTCGGGGCTATATTAAGTTAAGTGTACATGTCAAACGTCTAGGATAAGCATAAAAAGAATCAAAATAGCTAACACTAACATGTGTAGTCATAAAAATACAATTTAAAACATCTCAATTCAAAAGATGGCACAGAAGGAGATAAAGTTGGTTGGTATGTGGAAATCAAAAACCAACAAAAATAAGACACATGACCTATACTCCCTTCCATTGCTTGGAGAAGACTAATAAAACCGGCTGATTACCTGAGCTAGAGGATGAGAAAGTTGGCACTGAGTAATGGAAGCGCCAATCCTTGCCATGGGCACAGCACCCAAATTCACACTGCCCATGTGCTGTCAGAACCCCAAACTGGGAAGTGTACAAAAAGGTTGGTCCAATACAGGTCAATTCTGTCGGTCCTCTGGTAGACCCATAATAAAATAGGTAAATGGTAAAATACTTAATGGGATGTTTGTGTAAATCAGGACACATAAGATTCACAAAGTAAAACAGATGCCACGGAAGACAAGCTTGTAATAAAAACAGTTGCAAACTACAAGAAGAATAAATGTTAATGAGACCCAGCCAATTGAGCAAATGTCTGAGTCACACCCTACAGAAGAACCAAGGATAATAATAATGAACAAAAACTAACAGCCACTATTCTGCAGACATAGAACTCAGGTTGAGGGAAGTTCAGTTGTCTTTCTAGCTCTCAGTGTATTTATCACACTTTGCTCAGATTTCTGACAATTTTGGAGCCCAGGACAGATTGGGGATGCGGATTTCAACTTAAGTATGTTTAAAATATTCAAAGAGAAGAAGGAAGGAAGAGCATCAATAACACAGTAACTATGAAATTTGTAGTAATTTACTAAAATAATTTACTATAAAATTTTTAATTCACAGTAACTATGAAATCTATTATGCACAGATCTGAAAAAGAACCAAATACAAATTGTGGAAATGGAAAATATAGTAACAGAAAATAAGTAAGTAAATAAAACCAAAGTGGATGACTGGCATGATGAATCTGCAATTAAATTTCAGACGAGATCGGGCGCGTTCAGGGTGGTATGGCCGTAGACTGCAATTAAATTTCAATTCTACCACCTACCAACTAACCTTGGTTAAGGGAGTTCTTTTATTTCTCTGAGCCTTAAATTCCACTTTATAAAATGGTCTGTTGATAGCTATTTCATAAGGTTATTGTGGCATTTAAACAAATAGTACACCTGAAACCTGGCATATGGTTATTCTCAACCTTGTTCCTTTCCCACATTCCTGCCTTGTCTTCTGCTTTGTATTATAGTTATATCTATTTTGATTTCTCTACAAAGACCTAATACAGAGTTTGCATATAGAAGTTTCTAGATAAATAAAATTTTACAGAATATACACAATTGAAAAATAAGAAAAGTAAAAAATATATATTCTTTATTATGTTCAGTTAGTCAGCTTATAGTACATCCTAGGTTTTTGTTGTAGTCTTCAACAGTTCACTAGTTGTATGTAACAACCAGTGCTCATCACAACACATGTCCTCCTAAATACCCATCACCTGGTTACCCCATTCCCCACCCCCTCCCTTCTGTAACCCTCAGTTTGTTTCAGAGAATCCAGAGTCTTTCATGGTTTGTCTCCCTCTCTGATTTCTTCCCATTCAGTTTTCCCTCCTTTCCTCTGTGGTCTTCCACTCTATTCCTTATGTTCCACATATGAATGAACCCATATGATAATTGTCTTTCTCTGCTTGACTTATTTCACTTAGCATAACTCCCTCCAGTCCCATCCATGTTGATGCAAATGGAGGGTAGTCATCCTTTCCAATGGCTGAGTGATACTCCATTGTACATATGTACCACGTCTTCTTTATCCATTCGCCTGTTGAAGGACATCTCAGTTCCTTCCATAGTTCGGTTATGATGGACATTACTGCTATGAATGCTGGAGTGCATTTGGCCCTTCTTTTTACTACATGTGTATCTTTGGGGTAAATAACTAATAGTGCAGTTTCTGGGTTGTAGGGTAACTCTATTTTTAACATTTTGAGGAACCTCCATACTGGTTTCCAGAGTGGCTGCACCAGCTTGCATTCCCACAAGCAGTGTAAGAGGATTCCCCCTTTTCAACATCCTTGCCAACACTTGTTGTATCCTATCTTGTTAATTTTGGCCCTTCTAACTAGTATAAGGTGATAGCTCATTGTGGTTTTGATTTGTATTTCCCTGATGGCAAGCAAAAATGAACTTTTGGGACTTCAAGATAAAAAGCTTTTGCACAGCAAAGGAAGCAGTCAACAAAACTCAGAGGCAATCCACAGAAAGGGAGAAGATATTTGCAAATGAAATTTTGGATAAAGGGATGATACCCAAGATCTATAAAGAACTTATCAGACTCAATACCCCAAAACCAAATAATCCAGTCAAGAAATAAGCAGAAGACATGAACAGACAATTCTCCAAAGACAGACAAATGGATAACAGACACATGAAAAAATGTTCAACATCACTAGCCATCAGGGAAATACAAATCAAAACCATAATAAGTAAAAAATATATTTGAAAATGAAACTAAGGGGAAAATCAAGGCTCAGTATTCAAACATATTTAAGGATTCTGAACAACTACCCCAAATTTGAATTTCTGATTCCTAGCATTCAGCCACACTCCTTAAGTTAGCTCAAGAGTCAGCAAACACTTTCTGTTGAGACAAGAGAGTAGGGGCGCCTGGGTGGCTCAGTCAATTTAGCAGCTGCCTTTGGCTCAGGTCATGATCTCAGGGTCCTGGGATTGAGTCCTGGTTTGAAGCTCTCTGCTCCGTGCAGAGTTGGCTTTTCCTTCTCCTTGCCCCTCACTACTGCTCATGCTCTCTCTCTCTCTCTCTCTCTCAAATATACAAATAAAATCTTTAAAAAAATTTTTTAAAGACCAGAGAGTAAATATTTTAGGCTTTGCAGATCACATGATTTCTCTTGTCACTACTCACCACAGCCACAGACAGCATGAAAGTAAATGAGCATGACTGTGCTCAACTATGACTTTATTTATAAAAGCAAGTATCAGGTTGGACTTGGCCCACAGGCCACAGTTTTCCACTCTCTGAGGGAGGCTACCTTTTTTTCTATGTCCTCTTGTCATTGAGTTCCTGCCTTTGCTAGCTTTTATCTCACCATGTGGACATGGTTTGGAGCATGAGTGATTCACTTCTGCCACCACCTGTAGTAGCTAGCAAAGGCCTGACACAGGCTGGGCAGTCTATAAATATTTGCTCTGGAAGTGAATCCTCAAGCAGTGGAACCCAACTCCCCTCCCCTTGAATCCATACCAGTCTTAAGGACTCCCTTGATAAATGGGGTGTGATAGAAGTGGCATGGGGGACACCGAGGGTATGACTTAAGTCATCCTATAGCTTCTGAGTGGGCCTCCTGGAACAGTGTCTGGTAGCCCTGAGAGCTAACTACAAAGTCTGACATCTCTGCAAGAGAGAAATTTGGAGAGGCAGCCACATAGAGAAAGAGAGTGACCTGACTTAACGCCATCCTTCCCGCCTTCATCATCAAGGTACCAGAGGTGTGAACAAGCCATATCCGATCCTACAGCATGGCCACCACCAGCTGAACACCACAAGTGACTCTGGTGGATGCCATGTGCAGCAGAAGAATCATCCAGCCGAGCCCTGTCTGAATTCCTGAGCAGTGACGTCACTGGACACCACCGGGAAATGTTGGTTGTTCCAGGCCGCCATATTTTGGAGTAGTTTGTTATACACCAGATTACCGGGAAAGCTGGAAATATAACTACACCAATATGGTAAGCTCTGTCCATCTCCCTTGATGCCGCTCTCTGAGAAGTTGTCTCTCTCCAACGGTTTTAGAATTTTCCTGTCCTGCCCTTCATTCCCAGAGAGCTCTCCTAGCTCTGGCTGACCTTCAAAAATTCTGCCCTGATGCAGATCAGACCATGGTCCTCAACCTTCTCTGCATTTCAATCGTACATGTGTCCTGTCCCACCCTTTGGAAATTCTCTCCAAATCCTTATTTTCCTGAAATTGTGGTTTAAATCTTCTTTGGGTTTTTACTTTTTTTTTTTTTTTAAGATTTGTTTGTTTATTTATTTGACAGAGAGAAAGAAATCACAAGTAGGCAGAGAGAGAGGGCGAAGCAGGCTCCCCGTTGAGCAGAGAGCCCCCGATGCAGGGCTCGATCCCAGGACCCTGGGACCAATGACCTGAGCCAAAGGCAGAGGCTTAATTCACTGAACCACCCAGGCGCCCCTTGGGTTTTTATGTTTTATGTTCCTGTATTTCTCTCCCTCTGATGCGTTCTCCTCCAGTTCAGCCATCCCAAGGTTACACTGAGGATATCTGCACACTTACTCGAGTGAGGTCTGAACTTCTTCTCTTTGGAGATACATCAGGAACAGGGCCTGGGGCAAACCCCAGAGTGTCCCCTGATGCATGGCTCTCCTGTAATCTTAGCATCCTGCAGCCAGAGGTGCTGAGACCTGGGCACAGCCGAACATCCTGTGGGTCTGGGCTCTAGGGAAGGGACCCCCGCCTGTTGCTCTGCCTTTTTAGGGGGTGGTGACCATGAGAGTGGCCTCACAGAAGCAAATAAGCATTTTAGACTCAGATACCAAGCCGACTGAGCCTAGCAGCCAGACATTTAGAGGAGCCCTGGGATGACCCGATGCCCAGCAGGGGGAGACCTTGGGAAGTGGGTGTCAGGCACATCCCCTCCCACTAGAGGGCGGGGCTTAGCCTCAGCTCCCTGGTTGCCCAGCAACTTGAGAACTGGAGCAGGTCATTCCCTGCACACGCCCCTCTGCCCTGCACACGGAGCAGGGCCTTCCCCTTTCATGCCCAGCAAACCGTGGTCTCTCCCGTTTTGTCCCATTGGCCCAAACCATCCTAAACCACCGCCTTTGTGTCCCTGGCTCCATCCCCCACCAGCTCTGCCCAATGGATAAGAGACATACGCTGTGCCTCTTCAGCGCGGTCAAGAATTTCTTTCGCTCCCACTCTGCATCCTTGAGCAGTCCTTCATGAATCCACAGCAGATGTTTCTTAGTCCTTTCATTTTCCTTTTTCAGAGGAATTGTAATCGGCTGTGCTTTAATTAGGATCTCCCTCAGGATACTTGGGCTTTTTTCCTCACGCGGGAGTTTGCAGATTCCCTCTTAGTGCACCAGGCTGATTAGATTTCTTAATTCCCTAAAATTTGCTGTCTCAAAGCCTAATACCCTTGTAGTGATGAGATCTGTTTCTCTCCCCCTCCCCCCATTGTGCTAAATCCGGGCGCCGGTCACTCACTGTTAAGGCGCTTAGTCTCTGACTCACTGCAGATGACTTTCTGGAATGGGTGAGCTGGCCGTGCGGATGCGGTCTCTCCCCGATGGACAGATTTGTTGGAGCTGAAAGGGGCCTCTGACCCAATCTGAAAAGTCTTCCTCCACTCAGCAGAGCGGGGCTGGCCCCTGTGGGTTGGATCTCACTTGGGGTGACCAGAATAAGCATAGCTGGCTTAATTCTGGCTTATTCCGCACTAAGCTTAGTTGTAACCTCTCATCCATTCGCATGACTTCTGTGAATCTGTATCCGGCTCCTTCCCGGTCCAACGAGGACACAATGATAAACGTGCTTCTTAATTTGTTGGAAATGATCATCTAATGAGAAAGACCAGTAAGTGAAAAGAAAAATTCTCTGTCATACTGAGAAAGGTGTTTTCAGCGAAGCGGGACACCCGTGTCTGGGGAATAGGGAAGGGTTTCTGTGAAAATCAACGTCTCAACTGAGGCCAGAAGGGTAATAAGGCATTTCTGGCCAAGGAGACTGGGGAAAGGGTGCAAAGGCAAGGTAGAGAAAAGGAGCATTTTCCAGGTGAAGGGAAGACATTAAGAGACAGTGAGGCTTATACTGGGACTCCAAGTAACTCACTGCTGCTGGAATGTAATGCAGGGGCAGGGACCCGAGGTGGGGTATATGCATGTAGGGTCTTAAGACCTGAAGGCTGAGCAGTAGGCAGGGCCCAGAGCACATGAGAACCAGGGAGCCGCTTTAAATCACTGATACTGCACCCACAGATGTGGATCTTTCTCCTTTCTGTCATTGAGAGTGTGGGTTTCAGGCTCCAACACATGCTCCCAGGAATGGAGAGAGCCTCTGACTAAGCATGTCCTAGTGAGGGCTGGTCCTGCCAGCAGATGCCTCCAAATCTGGACACATGCACCACCATCTCTGCTCAGTAAAGTCTGCAAACCTTCTGACAAAGGAGGGCAGCCTTAGAAAGACCAAGTGAGTCCAGTAGAGAAGCAGATGGAAAACAAAGCCTCAGTGAGCCAAGACATGGATGTTCTGGGCTGCAGAAGAAGCCAGCGTGGTGGACCAAAAGTGCTGACAACTTTCTATTGTCAGTGACATCCTTGCAACTCCCAGCCATGGCCCAACAGCCACCCCTGGTAGACCCGAGGGTTAATACTTGTCACAGATAGATGGGCTGCCTTTTTTATTTTTGAAGTTATAACATTTTAGACTGTCTCAAAATATTCTTGTCAGGAGGCACCTGGGTCACTCAGTCCTTAAGCATCTGCCTTTGGCTCAGGTTGTGATCCCAGGGTCCTGGGATCAAGCCCCATATAGGGCTCCCTGCTCAGCAGAGAGCCTGCTTCTCCCTCTCCATCTGCTTTCCCCCTGCTTGTGTTCCCTCTCTTGGTATCTCTGTCATAAAAAAAATAAAATCTTAAAAAAAAATTCTTGTTAGTCTAGAGGGTAGAAGAGTGGAAGAAGGGGCAGAGAGAACAGGTATGCTTGTGTTGATTTTTGAAAAGATGCAGGGCAAAGCAGAGAAGTATAACTTTCTTGGAGGATCCAAGGCCAGGAGAAACAGGAATTCATGGAGATCAGAGATCAGAGCAGGCCTGGAGTTAGGGACCAGGATAGGAAAAACAGAGATTAAAGGGCAGAAAGGTACCAGAAGTTGAAGTTGGCCAAAAGGCAAAACCACACAACCCAAGTAACAGATTGGACCAAACTATCAGCAATAGAACATTACCAGTTATCAATCAATTGACAACACTGTTATAAGTTATAGTTGACAACAGCGATTTTAGCAAAGATACAATCGTTATCAACTGACTGCATCAGCAGAGATCATTGATAATAAAAACAAGCATTTATGGGGCATTTAGTGTGTGTCAGACACTCCATTTCATAGAAGATCGGTATACAGACAGACACATACCTATGTACACGCATACAAACCCATACATGCACAAATGTGGTTAGAGGACTCAGGAAGTAGGACTGGATAGTAGGACTCTCTGTCTCCTTGTTCCCTCTGACAGGGAAATAAAACCTAATGACTCCAAAGCCATAACTGGGCAAAGTGGTTTCAAATTTAATAGGAAATGTCTATGTAGAGCAAGAAATAGACCCAGGCACCCTTAATAGATTAAAAATTATGGTGATATAAGAAATGGGATCTTATACGCAGCCTGGCTGAGGGTTATTGATACAATATTAACCCATACAGGACAAGGTATCTGATTATTTCTTTCCCTTCTTCCCTCCCTCCCTCCCTCCCTCCATTCATCTCCCTCTTCCTTCCTTCCTTCTTTCTTCACTACTTCAGGCTACTGAACAAAAATGGGAGGTAAAACATCAAGGAAGACAAAAGGCAGATGATTCTCCCATCTTTGCTCAACCCCACTTCACCATCACGGCTTTCCACATCCCTCTACTCAATGGCAGAAACAGATGTGAGGATCTCTAGATGCAAAAGGAGGCTGGGAGCTTGACAATTGCTGGGGAAGAATGACAGTGTGGAAACAGTGGGGAGAAAAGAAGACGAGGGGAGGGGTCCTGGGAGAAAGGCAGGAATCTGCTTGACATTCTTTACCCGATGGGAGATTGTCTGCAAGGGCATCTGGAGGCTGGCAGCTGGTGCCATGGGCTGCTACAGAAGACTTGCTATCCAGAATAATTCAAACCAGCAAGTTGAAAGAAGAGAAACCTTTAAAAATGCAAGAGGCACACCTGAAAGATTTTGTTTCACCCTAAAACATATCAACGCCCCTTTGTTTGCCTTTTGCCATAAGATGCACATCCTTCTTTCTGTAGAAGCTTGCAAATTGGAAATGCCAGTCCTCTTGTATGAACCTCCTTTCTGCATCAATGTCCAGCTTCCAATCCTTTCAAACAGGAGGAGAATGTCGAGACCACATGAAGCAGTCTGAGTGGAGGACCCATCTCTATTTTTACTACAGTTCTCCAGCCACTAGCTCTGTTCTTGCACACATCTGAACAGCATTTTTAAATGACTTGGCTTTTCAAGGTTTTTTCAACTAATTTAATTTAGTTTTTATGGAAACACTGCTCTATTTCCTTCTACATGCACATTTTATCAACTTATATAATTTCTAATTAGGTTAAGGTAATAAGAGTAGCAGAAGAGCAAATGGAACTTTTACTGTTGACCCAGAATGAGCTACTCAGACTCAAAGCAAATGGCCAAGTAACATCCAGTATCCCACATCCTGAAGGGAGCTGGGAATATTGGGTGACCACACACCCCCTCTGGGACGATGATCCTTCGTCCAATCTCTTTTAATGCAACTAATAATATCACCCCCCAAAAGCCTTATACCTAAAAGACTACAGGTCTAGATCTTAAATCCCTTCTATTTTGTTCAGTTACATTTTTAAGTACATTATGTCCATAAAGAAAAATGAAGTGATACAACTGTATCAATTGCACATTAAGAAACAAAAACAAGTCTTCTTTGGAAGATGTGAAATGAATTCTTAAGAAGACTATATAAATACAGTAGTATTCTATGAAAAGTAACTTCAGTATAATTAGTCAGCCTCAACTAGGAAGGGATTGAATAGCTTAAAAGCAAGACTCTGATTGAAAAAAATATACCATCACAGGGTTTTATCAGAACAAGCAAAGTTATGGTCTCATTGTTTTTCTGAGCATGTCTATTCTAATTATAAGAGAATAAGGTTTAAAAGTGAAGCAGAAAAGGTGTGCATCGGTAGCTGGGTTACCTAGGAGAGAGGAAAAAATGGGGAGAGGGGAGAGTTGACGAGTTCAAGACTGCTTCCATACTAAGTAGGAGTAAGTTTAAAAAAAAAAAAAAGAAGAAGAAGAAGTTGAGCCGCATATTGAACATTAACTTTTGCTCGTGCCAGCCAGCAGACCAAGCCGCCCAGGGCAGCTCAAGTTAACTTGTATTATGATTCATCAAGCACCCGTATGCTTCTCCCTTATTTGCGATGATGTACATTTAGGTCCAGGCTGCAAGGTGCCCTCAGTAAATAGGAATAACTTGGGCTTCTGAATGGACGACTCTTAACACAGGTAAGTCTGCTCTGAAGAAGGGACTAACAGGATCTTCAATTTTGGAAAAGCAGCGGCCAGAAACATATCTTGGTCAAGTGTCTTTTGATTGCAAGTTAGAGAATTCAGCTCAAACCACCTTTCAAAAGGGGGAGTAGGAGGGTGTAGTAAACCGTTTATGGCTCATGCAAAGAAAAAAAGTAGGGTATTCCAGCTTTAAGCAAGGTTGGATCCAATTGGTCACACAAAGTGGACAGAAATCCATCTTTCTGTACCTGAACTCTGTTTCCCATCTTATAGGCATAATTTTCAGCCTTCTCAGGTGGGAGGGTGGAGATAGAGGGCAGAAGTTCCTATGGGCTGGTGTTTGTATGGTCCCAGCTTCAAATGAAGTGAAAAGAGAGCTTCTTTCCAGAAATCATGATTGAAGCTCTAGAATTGCATCTCATTGATGCCCAGATTTGGTCACATGCCCATCATCTTCATCTGCTTGGACTGCTGTAACAGAATACCACAGACTAGGGGGTCTCAAGCCAGAGACATCCCTTTCCCACAGTTTGGGAGGCTGGAAGTTCAAGATCTAGGTGCCAACATGGTGGCATCTGGTTAGAGCCCTCTGGCTTTCAGACTGCTTCCTTCTCTCTGTGTCCTCACAAGAGAGAGAGAAATCTAGTCTCTCTTCCTCTTCTTATAAGGACACTAATCTCAGTATGGGTCCCCATATTCATGTCTTCATCTAAACTTAATTACCTCCTGGGGCACCTGGTGGCTCAGTCGGTTAAGCGTCTGCCTTGAGCTCTGGTCATGATTCCAGGGTCCTGGGATTGAGTCCCACATCAGGCTCCCTGCTCAGCAGGGAGTCAGTTTTTCCCTCTTCCCGCCCCCCAACCTGCCAGCTCATATGTGCACATGCACTCTCTCTCTCAAAAACAAACAAATAAATAAAATCTTTAAACTTAATTACCTCCCAAAGGCCCATCATGCTGGGAGTTAGGGCCTCAGCCTATAACTTGGTGGGGACCCCAACATTCAGTCTGTAGTACCCATCCTCAACTCACCATTGTGGGAAAAGGGATCTTACATGCTGAAGGGCCATGCTTACAGGGTTTTATACTCAGCCCTGAGGCCAGGGGTGAAGTCAGCTCTGCCTTGGCCACACAAACTTAGTGGACCAGGACGGTTAAGGAAGGTTCTTGAACAACCATTAAATGAATGTGGAGTAAGCTACATGCATTTTATCTTTTGATCTATACAATAAGGTAGATACCATTACCCTTATTTCACTATAAAAGACACTGAGCCCTGGAGCTACGAGGAGACTCTGCCAGGCATCACACATCTAGTAAGTAAGGCTTCAAGAGTTCTAAGATGGAGATATCTCACCCCAAAGTGAGTAAGGCTTCCACTGTATGATTTATAAACCTGCTTAGTCTGAGGCAGTGCGAGGAAGGATGGTGGCAAGGTTGCTGCTTCTCCCACGTGCTTGGGGCCAGCAGGTAATTTCACAGATGAGCAGAGAATTGAATGGGACCCTGAAGTAGACACAGAGTTTGTTCATTGTGAAGAAAAGGCACATTCAGAATTGTAAATACTAGAGTCTAATTCTGGAAAAATCCAGCAAGGGAAAAAAAAAAAAAGAAAGAAAGAAAGAAAAGAAAGACGAATCATATCCAAAAAGGCTAGGAGTAGATGTTTCAGGAAATTAAAATGTAAGAAATTATTTTCTTGTTTATACTTTTCTGGTCTTTCCAAATTTTCTACCATGAGGATGGATTTTTTTTAATCAGAGGAAGATCTATTTTTAAACCATCCTGGAAATACAGGGTGAGCAAAGGTAAAATAGCCTCTAAGATATTTGAACCAAGTCGATAAGCTGGAAAAAGCTGTAAAAATCTTGTCAGGTTTCTGTGAATGAATTTTTTTAAACGAAGTGTTGGAGTTACTAGAAAATTTTCTAACAGAAGTTAATATTTTCGTGCCCTCTGGCACCTGGAGGAGGACAGCAACACAGAGTGCAGGCATGTATCTTAACAACCTGGACACCGGTGCAAACGGCAAGGTTGGAAAACTTGATGTCTCATCCAGGCCCCCGGTGGGTGGGGGTGAAGCGAGGACAAACTCCCACGACTGTTGAAGATCAGGAGGTTCTAGCATCAGAGGCAGAAGGAAACAGGAGCAATGAACCTGAGAAAGGAAATAAAAGTGATTCCTCCCTGGAGCTCAGGACCCTGGACAGTTCTTTTTCCCTGGGACTCAGGACCTTGGACAGTTCTCAGCAGGCCCTCCTGTCAGCTCCCACCTGAAACCCTTGTTCCTGGTGAAGTCCAATAAAATAATCCACATCACAACCAGGGCCCCTCGGGTGTCTGTCACTCTGCGGAGTTTACAAGTGATTTTCCCCTTTATGGTCTCCTGTGAGCCTCGCCATCTCCTTATCAGGCAGTCAGAGCTGGAGAACCAGATCTCTTACAAGTCTGGCTGTGATGAACTCTCATTGGAAAGTAAAGAACACAGTAAGCTTCAAGCTAGTACATCTCTTAAGAAAGCCAAAGTGAGTTTGGAATTATTAGCGATGGCTAATTGCAAAGTTGCATACAGTTCTGCTGTTGCTATATGTTGTGCTGGGGCAGGGGAGGAGAATGGGTTTGAATCATTAAGAATGAAATCTCCCTCCTGTAATGGCCTCCAACACAACACACAGGGAAGGACACAGCACCACTTCTGTGATATTCCTACCAAAAATTCATAAACTGAATCGAATCATGAGAAAACATCAGACAAACTCAAATTTAGGGATATTCGACTAACAACTGGCCTGTTCTCTTCCATAATAACAAAGTCATGAGCTACAGAGTGAGTAACTCTTCCGAATTAAAAGACACTACAAAGATAACAATAACTGAATGCACCATGGGATGCTAGATGAGATTCTAGAACAGCAAGCTTCTTTTTTAAACTATGAAATTCATTATAAGGACTACTGATGAAATTTGAGTAATTTCTATATATTAGATGATATTACTAAATCAATATTAATTTCCTGATTTTGATCATTATACTCTCGTTATATAACAGAATGTCTGTGTAAGGTTTTACAGGTGAGATAAACATGATACCAGGTGAGGTAGGCACAAGGCAAAATTTATTAAAAGCACTCTCCGGTGAAGTTTCAGGGTTCAGGAGAAGGGGAGCCAGGAAAGTTGCACTGGGAGGAGGTGGGCACCCTCAGGCAAGGTTCTGTGACTCCAGAAATGGGAGTCGGGGAAGTTGCACTGGGAGGGGGTCGAGTGGGTCTTTTATCTGGGTTAAGAGAGGGAATAGGTTCACAGCCATATAAGGTAGGTATTCAGGTATTGGAAGGTTGGGAGAGTCCTGATGTTCCGGTTTCTTGCATAGGTATCAGGTTACTTGTGGAGATGTGACCTGGGCATACATCCTTAAGGTGGGAGAGTCAAGGGTTAGGAAAGGGGAGGGGCCTGGAAGATGAAGGCCTGGTGGTCATTTTTATTGTTCCTCCTGCATTCCTGGAGCCACCAACCCAACAGTCTGTTTTTAGGAAATACACTTTGACATATTTAGGGTAAAGGAGCAGGAGCATAAAGCTTGCACTTGCTCTCAAATTATTCAGAAACAGACACCTACTTACATACATAATTATACAGAACAATAAAGCCCATAGGTACACAGATAAAGAGAGAGATATAAGTATAGTTATAAAATGACAAAGCCTATTGATAATTTGGAAACCTAAGTAAAGGGTATAAAAGATTTCTTTGTACCATTCTTGCAACTTTTTTTTGATACTATTGCAAAATAAACAGATTAAAAAGGACAAAAATAAGTAAGTCCTCGTTTCTGATAGGGCAAATTCGGGACAGAAGGGTGGGTAAGAAACAATTCCCCATCATGTCTGACAAAAGATGCAAAAAGAAAACACGTGGTTGGATATGCTCACAGGTGAGACTTGTACATTACTTGTTCACAAGGTGAGCTGGACATGACTTGACTCTGTTCTTCCCCTGTGTAAGCCACTGTCCTAGAATACTCATCATGATCACAAGAACCTCTAGCCATGCTTTTATCTAGACAGACATCCTAACCCATGTGAATACCATGCCCTGGAACCAAGGATTGGAGATGAAGGGGAAAAGCTACTTCTCTAATAAATAGACTTCAGTCTTAAAAGCATAAGCTTTAAAAGCACTTACTTGAATTGGTCCATATTGATTGACTGTTGAGGAATGCCATAAACTCTTTTTACAGTTGAAACAATGGAGCTTACCCATGATCTAAACACCATGTCCATCATTCTAGCTATAGTAAGATGGCCTTGCAGAACCAAAGGATCCTGTCTTCAACACACCCCAGCAGAACAGAGGGACCATGGAAACCTGTCTCCTACAAGATGCCAGTGTGTTGCAAAAGACTCGGTGCCCAGATGAGGACAACATCTGAGGAAACTGGAACACAAAGACTTCTTAAATAATGTGACTTGTTCCCAGTTTCTCAGAGAGCTGTCAGTACTACTCACACATCAGTTAAATTTCAAGACTCCCAAGTCAGGGTAGGGCCAGCTGTATTATAGCCTAGCTAACCCAAGGTTTATTTGGAGGAATAATATCATTTCTCCTTTGAAGATGATGAAGCCCAGAAGTAGTAAATGGCTTACCCAAAGAAACACAGAATAAAACTAGAGACCTGAAAAATACACATTTTATATCCTCTTAATTACACATTACCTGTGTCACATCCAGAACTTGTAATTCCACACCATATTTCCCTTTTTTTTTTACCTTTGGCCACTAGACAAAAACATTTTATGGACCAGATCTTTGTAGATTCAATTCTAAATACAACTCATTCCTAGTATAATACCATTATACAGTTAGTGCACAATAAATGTACATTGAATAGATAGTAACAAAACATTTGTGACCATCCAGCCCTGTGATTCTCAACCTTGGCTATAGATTAGATTCATTTTGGATGGTTTTTAAAAAGCCCCAAAACCAGGGGTCCCTGAGTGGCTCAGCTGATTACATGATTGACCCTTGATTTTAGCTCACGGTTATGGGATGGAGCCCCGTGCTCAGCATGGAGTCTGCTTGAGGATTATCTCTCCCTCTGCCTCTGCCCCTGCCCCTGCTTGCACTCTAAATAAGTAAATAAAATCTTTAATAAATAAATAAACAAACAAACCCAAAGCCCAGGACCCACCTTATACTGATTAAATCGAGATAGCTAGGGGTTGTGTGAGGAGGTGAGAAGGGACAAGTTCTGCCTGTCTTTAAAGTTTCCCCAAATGGTTCTAACACACCCAGGACTGAAAACAGAGATATAACCAAAATCTCCCACGTTTCAGATACAGAACTGAGCAATGTGGAGAGGAGAAGTCAGTTTCTTAAGATCTTGCATAATTCAGTGGTACTACAGGGACAGGGACTAGAATGCTCCTTTTCTGGCTCTCTGCCTTGCAGTCTTTCCATTTGTCATGCTTCTCCGTAATGTAGTCATATTGTTTAGAATGCATTGAGATGGGGTCCAGTGGCATGGAACAGAATGGAAAAGGATGGGAAGAGGAACAGGATGGAATGGGAAGGAATGGAATGGAAAAGAACAGAAAGGGATGGGATAAAATGAGTTGGGTTTGAATGGATGGAAGGATGGGTGGATGGGTGGATGGTTGGGTGGATGGATGGATGGATGGAAGGATGGATGGATGGATGGTGGGTGGATGGATGGATGGATGGGTGGATGGATGGATGGGTGGATGGATGGATGGTGGGTGGATGGATGGATGGATGGATGGGTGGATGGGTGGATGGTTGGGTGGATGGGCAGGTGGGTGGATGGGTGGTTGGATGGAATGCAAGGAATGGGAAGTGATAGAATGGTAGGGGGGAAAATGATATAGAGATCTGGGGCACAATGCAATACACTGCAGTGAGATGTAAAAAGATTATAAAATGAGAAAGACACTATCAAGCAAAAAACACGATGTAGATGATAGTTCCTGACATTCATGGTACCAAATCACCTAGCATCTGGATAGTGCTCTCCAAACTCAAAATTCAGGGTGATTTCATTCCATGCTCTTCTTTATTTTCTTCTCTGCTGAAGACATAAATCCGCAAACATTTGATTTTCCAGTCAGGAAGATCTGGATTTTTTATACCCTGGCACCACCACTTGCTAGCTGGGCAACTTCTGCAAAGTCCTTCACCTCGCTAAAACCCAAGGCCCTTGATGGGAAACTATGCCAGTGTCACAGGGCTTTCATGAGAAAATGTGAGATACATGAGAAATGTCACAGAGAAGAAACCTTGGCAGGCAGAGACACAAAATACTTCTCATTCTGATTTTGTCCATATTTATGTTCTCAGAACCTGGCTGCCACATGCAGTATCCCAGTGGGACTGGAGAGCTAGGCCAGGCTGCAGGTGCTTCCCCCTAGAAGGTCCTCATCTCATCATTATCCGCTGAGTGACCAGGCCTGACCTAAGATTGGGATCATAAGCCACTGGGGCTCCTTCTGGAAACTTATCCTCATACATACCAAGTCAACATTTTTATCCAAAAACGTAATTAAAAACATTAGAAAACTTAATGGAAAATAGAATGTGAACCACCTTATTCTTTACAAAGCCAAAAATCAGGACACCATTATTAAAAATGAAACGTGATGCTCTGTTGCTTTTGGCACAATTTGTGATTTTTGTATTTATTCACTTTTTATTTTTACAGTGTCTCTCTCCCCTCTAGATTAATCACCAGAGAGCAAGAATTAAGTCTTACTCATCGATATTTCCATAGTGTCTGGTAGTGTCCAGCACATGGTAAATGATAAATAAATATGTGTTGGGTATATGACTGGCGAATGAATGAATGAATGAGATTTTCTAGGTCTGGAGGTACTTCTAAGAGCCTATGACTTTGCCTAGTTTGCATTCATTAAACCTCCAACCGTCCATTCAATTCCCAAAAACTGTCCACAGAGACTTGGAATGTGGAATTATCCATCTTCTAAATCCACATTCAATCTTGCCAACTTCCATTTTCTGGGACTCATCCTGAAAGGATATGCCTCCAACCTACTGGATAGAACCATGTTGGAAGACATTCCCTGGCACCTGTGTCCTTATTCTAAAAAAAGCTGATGAGGCTCCAGGGGACTGACCTGGAGCTCTGTCTTGGAGTGATCCTGTCACCTCCAGATACAGAACCATCAGCCTTCCACCTACAAGCTAAAGTGAGCAAGTAGTAGAGGACCTCAGAAACCAAGGATCTGGAGGGGAGCCACTGGAAGTCAAAGCCCAGCCTGCACAAGAGTCAGAGTAGCATCAGTTTATGTGGCCTTAGTACCTAGATCTGAAACCCAGGTCCACCAGGTGAGTGCTCTGTGACCTGGGGAAAACCCCATCCACCATGAACACTTGTTTCCTCATGCTTCATATGGAATGGGATGATAGAATATATTTCACAGGTTTTTGTGAGCCATAAGTCAGGTAATACAAGAAAGTAGAACAGAATCAGGCCCATAGTAAGCATTCAGTCTCTGCTACTTATGGTTATCCAGAGTGAAGAATGAGCAGGTGTTAGTGAGAGACTCCAGTAAGAAAGCCTCAAAGTGAAGGCAACAAATTGTGACCTCACTTCATTAGGCAGAGTGCGTCTGGGACGATGTGCTCTTAGAGGCCTACAGCAAATCCTCCAGACTGTGCTGCAGCCATCTCAAAGGTTCCAGAAACATCAGATAAAGGCCACTGCTCAAAGCACAGAGCATAGCTGACTGGTGTAAATACATTAGGTGTCCTCTGCCTGAATTCAGGCTCCCTCCTGCCCCATCACAGGCACCCCGAGAAGACCAACTTGAGACTCATACCAACATTTAAATTGTCAGGATATGATTAAGCCTTGGAGAAGATTAATTACCAGCTTTCTTATGTAGCAACCCCCTCCCCACAAATGTTCCCTACCCCCTACTAAGCCTCTGAAAGAATCTAACATTATAAACAAGGATCTAATTAACAACTTGAATTCAGGCTTAAGATGTTTTGTGGAGGTTTGGTCACAGATGCTGCTTTAATCTCCGAGGATTATTCTTCAACTTCCAGAGAGAAATCAGTTGCTTTCCTGGGCCTTTGAGGAATTTTATCTCAGTTGAATAATGCTGCCAGACCAAAGGACCTGCTGAAGAGTGGACCCAAGATTAACTCTCGCTGGGCTATGAAGAACTCTCTCTCTCTTTTTTTTTTAATCAGAATTCCTTCCCATTTCATTTACATCTTCAGAGGAAGCTAATTCCCCCCATTCCAGCCTCTCTCATTTGGGGTGGCAAGGGAGATATGGATCTTCAAATGCTAGCTTCAAGTGGGCAGAGCTCTGGTCCACTAGCCAACTCAAGGCAGCAACTCAGCCTTGGTGATAAAGGCTTACGGTGTGGCTCTAGGGCTCGTGCTCCTCCCCCTCCTCATTCCCACTACTCTGCCTTGTGGGGGTCTTCAGGGGCTGTGGACTATCTCCACTCCATTCCCCCCAAGATGGCTTCCACATTCTAGCCAGATTCATGCTCCTCCACGCAGCCGTGATCACAACACTGTTACAATAAAACCGTTAGAAAAGTTCCCAGTTGCCCATTGACCGAAGTCCAGAGTCCTTGCTCTGGCATTAGAGAGCCTTCCTGCTAAGGATCCAGGGCCCCGTACCCACCCTTCTGCTTTACCCACGCTTCTGTACCTCTAGTCTATAGTTCTTCAAGCCGCAGGCAGCGGCTCATTAAGGAGGTCCTGAAATCAATTGAGTGTATTGTGACCAGCATTTTTAATGTGCTTTATTGCAAAAGAGCAAACACTTCCATGACTTTTCCTCTACAGCAGGCTCTGTTCTAAATACTCTGCAGAGACTCACAGACTCCTCCCACTGACCCTATAGGGGAGGCACCAGCACCATTCCTGTTTTACAGATGAAGACACTGGCAGCAATGAAGTCAAATAAGTTGCCCTAGGGGATTAAGGCAGGCTTGAACCCAGGCAGCCATGGTGTCAGAGGCCATGTCCTTAACCACTATGCAATACTGCCTCCATATACTGTACAACTGTGTGGAATAGGAAAGAAGTTCCAGGGCACACTTAATACAGAAGGACAACTTTCGAGAAGGTCTAGAGCAGATAAATATAAATGTATACAGGCATAAACACCATAGGAAGGGACCATCCTACTGAATATCCTACAGTGTAAAATGTGTCTTGCTGTGGCTTGTGGTCAGAATGTGTTCTGAACAAACCACGGGCCTGGCCACTGGTCCCTCACACTTCCCTGCCTCTGTGCCATCTTCACCCATTCTGATCCTAGCCCTCAAAATGTCTTTCCCCTTCTCCCCCCCCACCCCCACACCTCTTCAGTCCAAATGTTGTCTCCTCTACACACCCTTTCTTAGTTCTTCCATTCTGTCTTCCATGTTGGAAGCTTCTAGAGGACCTGGGTGCATTGATTTCCCCACTGGGACTCACTTTCTGACTGAGCCTCATCTTCCCAGAGGCTCTTTCCCTCACTCCATGTGGGCCTGGTGGCTTTCTGGCACTCAGCTCCACATTGTTAGTACAGTGGGAACTGTGGTCTCCAGACCAGCAGCTCAGCACCACCCGGGAACTTAGAGATGCAAATTCTCGGGCCCCACCCAAGACCAAATAAATCACAAATTCTGAGGGGGAACAACAGCTCTTAGGGCCATAACAAGTCCGCCCAATGATTCTGATGCTCACGCAAGTTTGAGAATCACTAGATTAAGGAAAAGCCATTTTTATTCAGTATCAGAGAAGAGATGTCTCCATGATTCTGGGCCAGTTGATTGCAATGTGATGCTTATGAGGACAAGGTCATGAGATCAACCTCATGAATCAAGGTCAGTGATATTTCTCACCCATATACAAACGATCTGCCCTAGCCTCCGTGCATTTGCAGGCTACCGAGTCCTAAGAGAAAGGATGGATGTCTCAGTGGGAATCTGTTTGCTCAAGATCTTAACTCCCATCCAGCTCAAAATTACTCGTGCACTGTCCTTACTCATTCATGGAGCTCGGCTTGGGGCCGTGAGCTATCCACATCCAGAAGATGGCAGAATGGGCGCCTGGGTGGCTCAGATGGTTTGGTGGCTGCCTTTGGCTCAGGTCATGATCCTGGAGTCCTGGGATCAAGTCCCACCACAGGCTTCTGCTCAGCAGGGTTTCTGCTTCTCCCTCTGACCATCTCTACTCTCATGCTCTCTGTTTTTCTCTCTCTCTCAAATAAATAAATAAAATCCTTAAAAAAAAAAAAAAAAAAAGGAGGAGGCAGTAAAAGCAAAAACAGGAATGAACAAGGATATGGTTGGAGGCCAAGGGAACTTGGGCAGAACACCAGTCTGTAAGGCAAAAACCATTTTAGGAGGTATGGTCAAGACAGATTTCAAATGATAATCACAGGCAATGAAAGGAATAAAATTTCACAGAAAATCCAAGGTCACAGAAATAACAAACCAAGACGGCCTGGGAGCTAGCTCTCAGATTCAAAACCATTTGCATGGATATTTTGTGTTTGAAAAAACTCCAGTCTGAATTCTAAGAGATTAAGAAACAGGATCTCCCAGTGAGGAAATGGCAGAGCCAGACCACAAACCCAGCTTGCTCTGTTCCCAGCCGACCCGCCCTGAGGAATCTTCCAGGCCATCTGAGGTGGCCCACCCCCACTCTCCATTCCCCTTCTTCTCTGCTCCTGCCCCTGGGCCCTGACATGCACCTTCTGACCCATCTCCTGTACCTTCCCTGCCCTAGGCGTTCTCATAGCCCTCTCTCCTCACCCTTCAGGCCTCAACCCCAATGCCACTTCCTCGAAGAAGTCATCCCTGAGAAGAGGCTCAGCCGACCCTCTGCCCTACATTAGTTTCTGGGGATGCCAAAATCCACGCCCACAGAGGGTGACTTAAAACAACAGAAACACATCCTCTCACAGATCTAAAAGCTAAACAAACATCTGAATCAAGGTGTTGCCAGGCACCATATCTCCCTGAAAGCTCTAGGGCAGAATCTGTGCCATGCCTCTCTCTCCTGGCTTTGGGTAGAACACCAGTCTGTAAGGCAAAAACCATTTTAGGAGGTATGGTCAAGACAGATTTCAAATGATAATCACAGGCCATGAAAGGAATAAAATTTCACAGAAAATCCAAGGTCACAGAAATAACAAACCAAGACGGCCTGGGAGCTAGCTCTCAGATTCAAAACCATTTGCATGGATATTTTGTGTTTGAAAAAACTCCAGTCTGAATTCTAAGAGATTAAGAAAATCAGAAATCCTTGGTGTTCATTGGTGTATAGATACATCACTCCAGTGTCTGTCTCCATCCCACATGGCCTTGCCCTCTCTGGGTCAGTGTCCACATTTTGATCGTAAGGACACTGCTCATTGGATTAGGGCCCACCTTAGCACTGTAGGCCCTCATCTAATCTTGATGACGTCTGCCACGACCCTATTTCCAAAGAAGGGCACATTCATAGGTAATGGGGGTTAGGATTTCAACAGTCTTTGGTGCATACTCCAACCCACAACAGTGCCAGACACTTCCCACCATAGTACTCTATTTTATCTTCTCCATAATGAGCATCACCACGTGAAGTTATCCTGCTTGCTCAGAAGTTTACATGTTCATTGTCTTCCTGCTCACATTGGGGAAACCAAGCTCCTCACAGCCAGGGTGCCTCTGTCTTGTTCACAGCTGGATCTTTGGCACCTAGAATGAGGCCTGGCACAAAATAGTCTTTAACAAATACTACCTGGCGGACAATGGGCCAAGGGGTCTTTAATTACAGACACCCAACTTACCAACCACAGGGATGAGTATACGCCCTAGGCTGGCCAATCAGGACCGTTTTAAGAATAGACTGTAGGGCACCTGGGTGGCTCTGTGGGTTAAGCCTCTGCCTTCGGTTCAGGTCATGATCTCAGGGTCCTGGGATCAAGCCCCGCATCAGGCTTTCTGCTCAGTGGGGAGCCTGCTTCCCCCCCTCTCTCTGCCTGCCTCTCTGCTTACTTGTGATCTCTCTCTGTCAAATAAATAAATAAAATCTTTTTAAAAAAAGTAGACTGTAGGAGAGAAGGATTCCTGCTTTTTCCTCTAAAGCTACTGGCTATGAGGACAATACTTTAAGGTTGCCAGATAACATACAGAATGCTTAATACATTTTTTAGTATAAGTATATCCCAAACATTCCATGGCTATATTTATGCATGTGACAGACAATATTTTTTAATGTATTAGTTCTTTATCCGAAATTCACATCTAACTGAGCTTCCTATATTCTTATCTGATAAATCCAGCCACTTAGTGATGTCCGCCTCAAACTACCAACAGCCATGTTATCTACCCCATGTAGAAAGCCTGCCTGAGGATGCAGAGAAAGCAGAGCCAAGAGAAAAAGACTGATTCCTCGTGACATTTTTCCAAGTGCCTGGATCCAGGCAGGCCCAAATGCTTCCTTCACTACTGGGACTCCCCAGTAATCCAGGTTAATAAAGTCCTCTTCTTTCTCTTTCCTAAACTTTGTTTGTTAAATTAAGCCTTTGCCACTTGCCAATGAAGGAGTTCCAGGGAGAGCAAGTTGCTGAGCAGTCAGTGCTGATTCTTCTCTCCAGGATCACCCAGAAGACAGCAAGACAGATGGCCTCTTCCGTACTGATGTGGGTCATTTCCAAGCATGAACTGAGTATGTCACACCACGCAAAGAAGACCATTCTGGGTCAGGAGGGAAGAATGAGAGGACAACAGCAGTAAGGAAGGCAGAGAAGCCCATCCTGCTACAGCAAAAATCTCAGCCCAGGCTCTAAGGAGACAGGTCCCGCCGCTATGCTTGGGCAATATAGGGAGTGGCCAGAGCCCAGCCTTCCCAGCCCCTCTCCAGATTCACTGCAGAAGTTCAAAGAAAGACCCGCTTGACCATACAAGTGTGACAGCAAAGGGTAAGGTCCACAGAGGCGAGTAACCACAGGTGATGTAGGTACTATCCCTGCTATAAATTGCATTGCTACGGGTCTACATAGCAAGTCTCTTGTGCAGTGACAGACAGCTGGGATGAATACATCTAGCTTTGGCAGATCCTGATTTGATAAAGATCAACTCTTTCATTCCAAGCCAGAGAGTAAGAACAGGCCCAGGGCTAAGGTGCCAGTCCCTTAGCATCTGGGCAGGGGAGAAGAGAGAAAACTTGGGGTTTTGCCAAGAAATCACTCAAATGGCCGTGGGCAGGGACATCGACCTCCATCCAAATTAAACACTAGGCCTTCTGAGCCCAGTATTTGCCAAGCTTACACTTTGCAAATCAAGACATTGTTTTTTCATCCAGCCAATGTTTATTAAGATCAAACAATATGCAGACCCTGTGCTGGGCACTTGGGAAAAATTCATGAACCAATGTAAACACTCCCCCTTCGTCCTCCCACTTGTCTGGTTGGGATTACGGGCCTTGACCGAATAAATACATCAGTAAGTGGAAACAGCATCATGCTAAATGCTACCAAAGAGAGAAATGTGTAACATAAGAGTAACAGGAGAGGTTCCTCAGACTTCATTCTGTATTCACCCAATTATTGGCGGTATCCTCTGCCGTGGTCCAGACCCCATTGTGGGTGCAAAGCTCCATCCAAACTTGATCCATCAAGGGTTTGGATCTGTTTATTCACTGGAGTCATTGACCCTCCCCTACCCCCCCTACCCCATGCAGAGACTCCTCTCAGCCCCAGCTTGTGTGAGGGTGAACGTGCCTCCCATCCTGGTGCTGGCTTCCTAGTTAGCTCCATCCCCTAATATATACCTGCCACACCTTGTAGCTGAAACCCACAGAAGTCCACTGTGAGCAATCAGTCACCCCGTGCTTCCGGGAAAGCAGGCCGTAGGCAAACAAGAACTAGAATCAGAATGGAACGGGCTGTTATTTTATCTTTCGGACTCCATCTGCAAGGCTAGTCGAATTCAGAGAACTACACAGCAGAACTTAGGTAGTAGCCAACTCGTTAGCATTCAGGAGCTCTGCACTTTGGTGGTGATTCACAAGCTGGGAAGCTGGGGATTTTAACTGCTTTGGATTAGCCCTTGCATATTTTTTTTTCAGCCTAACAGTATTCATTGTTTTTGCACCACACCCAGTGCTCCATGCAATCTGTGCCCTCTCCAATACCCACCACCTGGTTCCCCCAACCTCCCACCCCCCGCCACTTCAAACCCCTCAGATTGTTTTTCAGAATCCATAGTCTCTCATGGTTCACCTCCCCTTCCAATTTACCCCAACTCCCTTCTCCTCTCTAACTCCCCATGTCCTCCATGCTATTTGTTATGCTCCACAAATAAGTGAAACCATATGATAATTGACTCTCTCTGCTTGACTTATTTCACTCAGCATAATCTCTTCCAGTCCCATCCATGTTGCTACAAAAGTTGGGTATTCATCCTTTCTGATGGAGGCATAATACTCCATAGTGTATATGGACCACATCTTCCTTAACCGTTCGACCGTTGAAGGGCATCTTGGTTCTATCCACAGTTTGGCGACCATGGCCATTGCTGCTATAAACATTGGGGTACAGATGGCCCTTGCATTTTTGTTTAACATCCTGGCTGCCTATGGCTTCTCTCCAAGCCTGATGGAGAGTCTGCCACCACAGGGGTGGCCGCTGGACACCAAACCCACCCACCACAGTCAGCTGAGGAAGACCCAGTGATCATTTCCCTGCCAGGAAAGTGCCCTTGCTCTTCCCATGGAGTATTCTGGCTATTTGCCCAGACTCAAAATTCTCCAAAATTCCGTGAACTTAGAAAGCTTCCTCCAGCTGTTCTGGACCTTGGCAGCTCATGTGTTAGTCAAGAGTCTTGGGGCTGAAGGTAAAAACATCCCACTTCAAAGGAGCCTGTACAGCAAAAATAGAAGTGTGAGGGGGGGATCCAGGGCAGTGGGGGGGTTGTTTATTAGGAGGATGCGTGGGTGAGTTACAGAACACAAGGTAACAGAGCACCTCTGGGCACCACAAGGGTCTGGAGCCAGTAACTGGCAAGCCAACAGGAAGCAAGATGGCGGCCAGTCCTCCGCTCTCAGGCTCCAGGTCTTTCATCTCCACTGACCTCTGCAGTATCTGGGTCATTCTTTTCCTCTACAAAACCTTGTCTCTTTGCTCTGTTCACAGATGGAAGAATGACTCATCTACAGTCCCTGCACTTCTGTGTTCTTGCTTTCTGCCACACCAGAGACTGACTAGCTGTCGTTTTCCTGAGGTGCTAAAATCCGCCACTTACTCATTTCCCTGCAATTATAAAGTACCCACAATAGCATCCGACATCGTTCTTAGTGCGCTACAAATATTCGCTCATCAAGTTGGGGCCCTCAAAATCCCCAAATCATCATTGTTGAGGTCTTTTTGGACCCTCCCTGTGAGAGTCCGATAAATGGCATCCCCTCCCCATACTCTATAGAAAAGAGTGCTTCAAGAGGTAAGAATATCAAGCCAAAATATTGCTTTTATTGTTGATAAAGACTAGGTTGGATTATGTGAGTTCTATTTGTTGGCTAAGACTGAACTCCAGAATTGAAAAGACAGCTTCTCAGACACAGAAAAACCTGCCCAGAGAGGCCTGGGGCCCTATACCAAGATAAGACACACTGCTTCAAGGAGCAGCTTAGAACTCATTTACCCTAAGGGCAGCTCACTCCCAAGGAGAAGCCAGTCAGAGCTGAGATGAGTGTGATCCATTTGCTTCTAAATTTACCGAATAGATAAATCCCATCACCTCCCTTGGGGCAGGGTGTCTAAAGGAACGGGGAGAGAGGTCAGGAGGCACAGAGCAAACTTTCCACTGGGAAAGAAACAGGAAGAACAGGACCAACACTGCCGATCGCCAAACAATCCTATTTAATATTATTCTTTGTATTTCTCACTAAAGGTTTTTAAATCCTTCACCAAAGAGTCGGATTTCCTTCCCTCCCCCCTTTTCTTTTTTTAAATGTGCAGGCGTGTTTTTCCACAGCTCTTTTGAAGTTTCATTTTTGTTGTGGTTCTAACAGGTGTCTTTGTAACTATGTATGATACAGAGTTCTCTTTCTTGGACCAGCATCTATCAACTCCTTAGTAGGAACTAGGACAGAGTGGATCTTCTCTTCATCCTGCACACGCTTTTTCTCACCAGTTTTAGTTAATTGTTGTATCTTTGAGTAGATTTCTGTTAACTGATTTATCAGCTTTGAATAATACCTTTTGACCTCTGGCTATGAAAACTTCCAAAGCAGCCTATGAAACATCACCTTCCACCGTTCTGCCCTCTTCCCCCAACTTTTGCTAATGAAACAATTTCTACCTTGTGAAAGCTTACAAGGTTCTGTGCTATAGCCACAACAGTCAAGTTCACTTTAGCCTTTAGTTCTGTAGTTAGATGAATTCCCCATGCGTCGCGTGCCCTATTTCTGTGATGCCTCATGCTAACCTGAGGGTCATCACCCAGTGGCTTCTTCCAGTGGTGGGACTTTGGGGAAATGCCTCCCAAGTGAGTGTGTGCTCCACACTGTCAGTCTTCTGCCTTGACCCACAAACAACCCAGCTCTGTAGAAAAAAATTATTTTATCACATTTTTTCCTAATGGGTTTTATAACTATTGCTCCCTTGCTTTCTTGCTCTGAAAACTGCCATGGGGAAGACCATGAGTGGGGGAACCCACTGAGCCACCCAGGTGCCCCAGGACTAGACTTCTAATAAGCATATGTGTTTTTGGTAACAGAAAAGAACACAGTACATAGGAGTTAATCTGGCAGGTTCACATATGTGGTAGGGGAGCATGTTGGAGTTTTCTTCTCATTGCTTCTACTTTTTCCAAGTAACAGAAGGTGTTATTATCAGCTGAGAGGAAAAGTGGGGAAGGACATGTGGGAGATTTGAGGGGAATGGAGAAAATGCACAACTACTGTCTAGGACAGAGGGAGCAGGAAGGAACAAAGGAAAAATTATTCATATGCTGTCGGGTATTCCTAAAGGGCCCATTTGAATTTACTGGTCACAAGGCCAAAGCAAAGCCAGGCAAAGTGTGTATGTGCATGTGAGCATATCTTATGAACACACATGTGTATCTTATGAATGTGTTCCCTTTCTTGGATAGGAAGAATTTCACTAAGATTCTTTTTTCCCCAGGCTAATAATATCTTGAAGGTAAAGGGAAAAAAAAAAACCACCAAAGTATTTGAAGATGTGTGTAAGGGAACTTAAAACCTGAGTTGGATAAGCAGAGCGATAAGGTTATGAAATGGGGTGCAGTAACGTGGTGGCAGAATCAGGCAACTCAAGGTCCTTGTTAGATCAAATAATCCTTGCTTTTGGAAAACTAGAAAGAATGAGCTGGACACATCAAAAGAGGTAGGGCTTAGGATGCCCGAAACAGCTGAGGACAGAGTAGAATCAGGAGTAATCGTACGAGTGCATGTGGTTGTAAGAGTGAGAGTCTAAGTTAGGTGGAGAATGAGATCATTGAAATAGAAGCAACAAAGAAACTTAGAGAATGTAGTATTGGGAGGATCTTACATAAAGATACTGTAATAAATTGGAATAGTGGTGGTGGGAGTTGTTGTGATGCAGTTGCTAAAATCTTTGAGAGATCAGGGGGATTGATCCAGGTTCCTGGAGACAAATGCAGGAAGGGCTGTGGTCGTGAGGGATATAAATGGGAGAAGCATCAACGCCAAGGTTTTTCAGGCAGAAAGGAGTGAAAATTGTCCAAAAATAAAAACAAAAAACAAAAAAAGCAGTGATGAGTAGGGAGGCAAATACCACACTTCCAGGTTCAGTGGTGCAGAGGAATTTGGGGGAAATTGACCAGCTCTGGAAAGCTCTGTAGGAGATTACTTGTCCTTCGTTAGGGCCAGGCTTCACTTGGAGAAGGAACATGAAGGATCCTTTAGAGAAGATGTGAGAATATTCGGGGTTTTGCTGATAATGGACTATGAGTTCCAGAGGGCAGAGAAGAGAGTTTTCCAGAAGTGAGGCAAGGTAGGTGAGTGGTTGAATTAAAGAGTTTACATTGTCATATGGGATTGAGAATCCAAATGAGAAGTGCCATCCAGAGAGTTACAGTTCTGGTGGTTCTGATGAAGAAATAATACAGGTGTGATAAGGTTGGTCTTGAGTATTTTCTGGGCAATTTGTAGTGATAACATTGTGAGTGTCTTCCTTGTATGTGAGTGTGGGTTGGTTGGAGGTTTGTGTGCCTATAAAGATCAAGCTAATCTCTGGGACCTCATCACTCTTTCTAGAAAGTGTTACTATAAAGCACATTCTAAAGAAGCTGTTTTATCACTATGTTAAAAAAAAAAAAAAACACACACACACACACACAAAAACCCTTGTGGGGTTAAGCCTCTGCCTTCCAGCCCAGGTCATGATCTCAGGGTCCTGGGATCCAGCCCTGCATTGGGCTCTCTGCTCTCTGGGAAGCCTGCTTCCCCCCAACTCTCTCTCTCTCTCTGCCTACTTGTGATCTCTGTCAAATAAATAAATAAAATCTTTAAAAAAAATTAAAATAAAATAAAAGTCTAGTCCTTCTCCTGTGCAGTGGACCCCTCCTGTCTCACCTCCATAAGAATACTGCTCTCGCATTTGTCTCCCCTTTCTCCCACCTTATCAGTATCTCTCTTCTAGTAATTACCATCAGCACATTAGCTTGCTTGTGCTCCTTGTATTAGTCAGGGTACTCCAGAGAAACAGATTCAATCAATGTATCATATCCATAAACAGAAAGAAAAGACTGACCATGTGAGCAGAGCTTTTGAATGAGATGATTTTGAGAAAGCCAAGGAAATTTTAACAAAGATGAGATACTTTTCAAATGTGGAAGAGAAGATCGTGTTAAAGAAGATTCCTCTTTACTGATTACCAGTGTAAAAGTTTTAAAAATAAAGTTCTTGTATATTTCAAAAAATATGTTAAGAGATTTATTATGAGGAGTTGGCTCATGCAACTATGGAAGCTGAGAGGTCCCACAGTCTGCCATCTGCAAGCTTGGTTCCAATCCAAGTCCAAAAACCCATGAACCTGGAGAACCAAATGTTCTGAGTTCTAGTCTAAGTTTGGAGGCCTGAGAACTGGCAACACTGATGATGTCCCAGTTTGAGGAAGGTGAAGACCAACATCTCAGCTCAGTCAGGCTGAGAAAACAAAGTCCCCCTTTTTCCACCTTTTTGTTCTATCTGGGTCCTCAACAGATTGGATGATGTGCACCCACACTGAGGGCAATTGCATTTACTCAGTCTACAACTTCAAATGCTAATCTCATTCAGAAACACACACACAAACATACCCAGTAGTACCTACCGTTTAACCAAACATCTGGGCACATCATGACCCAGCCAAGTTGATACATAAAATTAATCCTCACACTACTCAACCCCCCCTTTCTGCAGCTGCTACCCCACCACTCTGCTTCCCTTTATAGAAAAATCCCTGTTATACTTCCTTACCTCCTATTCTCCTTTGACCTTATCCAGTGAATTTTCATCTCTACCTTCCCATTATCTTGGGAAATGTCATTCTATTCTTCAACTTGCTCAGGCAAAAAGCACTGGGCTCTGTTTTGCCTAACATGCTTCCCCTGTAGGCTGCTTCCTGGATTTATAATTTGTCTGTGTGAATTTCTCATTTGGTCCTGTCTTCTCTGCTTCTTTTCCAGGGGAAACTGGGTCCAGGGAAACTCTTGTCATCAATCCACAGAACTATACCCATTGCTTCAAATAAGGAGGCTCACTGCATATGCCCTCTGGATGTGCCAAGTACTTGGGAGAAACATGTTTGACCATATTTTCTTGAGATCTGTAGCTGTGAGCATCCTTTGTACTTTCCTTCACCTTATCTGATCTTCACAGCATTCGGCTGTTCTCTATTGTGGCTCAGGGTTACAGATATCCCCTGGTTTCATCAGAACCAGAGCTTTCAAGTCTTTCCACATAATCTTTCTTGCTTTGAGAGTAATCCCCAAGTGGAGAAAGGAGAAACAATATCTCTGTCCACCAATTTATTCTTTTTGTAGTTATAGACCTTCATTTTTTCTTTTTTCTTTTTTAAATTTAAATTCAACTAATTAACATATAATGTATTATTGGTTTCAGAGGTAAAGGCCGGTGATTCATCGGTCTTATATAATACCCAGTGCTCTGTTCACCAATTTAAAACTAGAAATCACAAGGTATGCGATTACCTTTTTGCCTTTTTTTTTTTTTAAAGATTTACTTATTTATTTTTAAGAAAGAGAGAGGGAGGGAAGGAGGGAGCACAAAGGCGAAGGGGCAGAGAGAGAGAGAGAGAGAAAGAGAGAGAAAATCTCAAGCAGACTCTTTGCTGAGCGCAAAGCCCAACTCAGGGCTGATCCCATGACCCTGAGACCATGAATTGAACCAAAATCAAGAGTCAGATGCTTAACCAACTGAGCTCCCCCCAGAGTCCCAATACTTTGCTTTTCAGAAGATAAATCTGATAACAGTATATAGGTTGGATTGGGAATAGGAAACCAACAGGCAGGGACACCATTTGGTAATGGCAGATGGTCCAAAGAGAGGTGTTGGGGAGGCTGTTGGAAGTTAGAGCCTGAAAAGGTCAGGAAGGATTGTGCAAATGGTGCCTTGGGTGTCTTTAGAGATGAAGCCACTGCAGTGTACTGGTCAGGGCTCAGCTGTAGGTAACAAAACCTAATGCTGTTCTAGTTTTTTTTTTATTTAAAAATAAAAAAGTGTTTGAAGCAGGGAATCATATACTTATTAAATCATTAGAAAGTCTGGAGAAGTAAGTTCTAGGCATGGAACAATAAGGAATGATTCTGGAAGAATCCCTCAGAACCAGCTCATCAAGGGTACCTCTCTAACAATAAGGCTCTTTGGGGCTTGGGAAGCAGGGTTATAACTACTGCTTCCAGAATCATATCCTGTTGCACAACCCAAGACCCAGGAGCCAGTGCCACAGCTGCTGGATCCAGGAATAATTCTCCTAATGAGTATCTTGGGGGTCAGGAAGCCACCATCAGAATGTTGACCTCTCTAGATGCCCGGGTGGTTGTGACACTGGCCATACAGACTCAGCATCTGTGTTGACTCTTCCTGCTCATCTTGCTCCTCAGTCCAAACCCCACGTGTGCCCAGCTGGCAGAACTGTACATCAGAAATTGTGTGTTCAACTGAAATTCCCAAGCTGGCAAATATAGAAATGCACAGAAGATGGGCACTTGCATGGCTCAGTCATTTAAGCATCTGCCTTTGGCCCAGGTCATGATCTCAGGGTCCTGGGATCAAGTCCTCCATCCATCACCTAAGAATCTGCTTGTCCCTCTTCCTCTCCCTCTCCCCCTGCTCATGCTCTCTCTCCCTCTCTCAAATATATAAGATCTTTAAAAAAAGAAAAAGAAAAAAAAAAGCACAGAAGAATGTAATTGGATCTCAGGGTCCTGGGATCGAGTCCTGTATCTTGCTCAGCTAAGAATCTTCTTGTCTCTCTCCCTCTGCTCTTCCTCCTACTCATGTTCTCTCTCTCTCTCTCTCTCAAATAAATAAGATCTTAAAAACAAAAAAAGAAAAGAAAAGCACAGAAGAATAAAATTGGAGCAAATGATACACAAAACCTACTCAGCCTCCTTCGGAGGAAGTAGGTTCCTCTTCCCTCACTGATGTGTTAGCTGCTAGGCCATGGGCTCCTTCCTCTCCCACAAATACCTTTGTTATTGTACATCACATATTATCCTATTTGCTTATTATGACAGCCCTAGGTATTATTAACCCCCATCTTACAAACAAGGACACTGAGGCCCATAATAGGTAAAATACCATGTCCAAGGTCACCCAGCCAATGAATGACAGAATTAAGACTTAGCCCCATGATCTAACCCTAAAGTCCTTCATCTTTCTTCTGTCTGTTAAACCCATTAACTTCTGTGACTAGGTCTCCTTTTCAACAGAGAAGGGCACCAGTCTCTTCTGAGCAAGCAAAACAAATGGGCTTCTTAATCACTATTTTTTTCTGTTTATTCATGCCAGGTGGTTAATGCTGTTGCCGGCCTGGCGGATGGCTACACATAACATTACTGTGCTCTGCAGGGGCTGCTGTCTTCCTGCTTGTGTATTTGTCTGTATGGATCATCGATCAGGTGTTTCCCTCATGGGTACAAGTTATTGATGGTCACTTGCTCCTCCTGAAAGTCTAAAAGGAACCCTCCGGTCTCTCCAAGACATAAACTTTGTTCAGTCCATAAACTGATTAGGGCCCTCCCTAGTCCCAACTTTCCCTGTTAACCAGAACTTGCCTCCATGAACCCGGCCAAGTCTAACTTACTCATTATTCCTGGATGTGTCCCTGCTTTTGTGCCTTTGCTGATTTTACTCACTCTTCCTAGATTTTTCCTTCTCTTCTCCATTGCCTGGGTATCCAACTCTTACTAATCTTACAAAACTGATCTCAGTCACTTCCTTTTCCACAATATGTCCCTTGAATTCTCAAACAGTTTAAAGTAAGGTCTCTGACTTTTGAGTTATTTTGACACTTCTGTCTCTCTTATCACATCCCTAACTTTCTTCTTGTTCTTGAATAAACACAAAGTAGGTTGAATCACTGTCCCCAAGCCTCCTACTACCCTGTAATATTATAGATCTGCAGTCTTGGGCACGTGGGTGGCTCAGTGGGTTAAGCCTCTGCCTTCAGCTTGAGTCATGATCTCAGGGTCATGCGATCGAGTCCCATATCGGGGTCTTTGATTGGCAGGGAGACTGCTTCCTCCCCTCTCTCTCTGCCTGCCTCTCTGCCTACTTGTGATCTCTGTCAAATAAATAAATAAAATCTTCCCCAAAAAAACCCCACAGAATTCTGAATATAGATCTGCATTATTGGCGTGGCCAACATTATTTGGCCTTGGGCTTTGACATGTGACTTGCTTTGGCCAATGGGGTTGTTAGAGAATGGGATACAAGGAGAGGCTTGGAAAGGACCTGCAGAGTTGGGCCTGTCTTTTTGCATTTCTGCCTTTTGCCAGGAGAACATCCTGAAGGTAGATGTTGCTGAAGGAAGATGAGAAGCACCCAAACTACGACTTGAAACCAAGCCTGGCCTCACCTAGATCAGCCAAGCCCCAGCCAATCCAGCATCTGCATGAGTGAAAAAATACATGCCTGTTTTGCCTGCTACTGTGACTTTGCTGATGGTTTATACATCAGTGACTAAACACCCATCATTGCAATTTCATCTCCCTTCCTGGATAGTGCACACCCCAAGAGGGCAAGCTTCCCATCTCACTTTCTGTATACAACTTTGTGATGACAACCACGTTCAAACGTTATACGATGTTTACCGCAGCTCCTAGGAAAGAGCTGAGGCCTAGCGAGGTTCGGTAAGTTATCTAGAGTTCCATCATGAAGCAGTAGTGGGGATGGAGTTCAAATCCAGGGGGTCTGGCTTACAGAAGTTTCATGAAATACATCCATCTACATAAAAATTGTTCACAAAAATATCTGTGGATGGGAAGGAGAAGGAAGGGTAGAGAACTGTAAGAGATTCTTTACTCTAGGGAACAAGCCGAGGGTTGCTGGACGGGCAGGGGGTAAGGGGATGCAGTAACTGGGTAATGGGCATTAAGAAGGGCATTTGATGGAATGAACACAGGGTGTTGTACAACTGATGATCACTAAACTCTACCCTGAAACAATACTACACTATATGAGCACTAATTTGAAATTAAATTAAATCTTGAAAGAAAGAGAAAAAGAGGAAGAGGAGAAATAAGGAAGAACCCTATGATTTTTGTCGTGGTTTTTTTTTTAATGTTTCTACATCTGCTACTGAGATCTCTAAACTCTAACAGTGATTTATACCCTTCAAGGCGGTATTTATCATCTTAACTGCTCAGGTGTCATTCTCCTAAGAGCACCCGACTACGTTTTAGGGAATGCCTCTACACACGTCTTGGTGAAGTGTGCATCCTGGCGGGACCTCCCTTTACAGAACTGCCCCCACCACCACCTACAGGATCTCCTTCCACCTGCCACAGAACAGCCTAGGGATGGGCCTGTCAGCCAAGCTGACCCAACTGTCATAGCCAAGCTAACCCGCAGACTCAGGTGAGTTGTGGAAAGAAGAGTTATAGCCATCATCACAGGGACGTGTGTGCATCAGACCTCCTGGTTGGGAACCATGGTTGGGACTCCTATGCTGAGTTCTCCTGAGCTCCCCTCAGCTCCTCCTCATTTCCCTACTGAGTCTCAACCTCCCTAAGATCTGTGAGTTCCCTATACCCTTCCAGTAAATCTCCTTGCACCTATGAAATCCAGTGCTGGTTTCTGTTGCTTGCAAACCAAAACCCTGATTGACTCTATTCTTTCTCCCAAAACCATTCCCATAGTTATGGAACTGTGTGCTCCCTTGGCCTGAAATCATGAATGCCCTAGATTCTGAAAGAAAATAAGTTCGAGGCCAAGTTGCCTGTTAGTTGCTCTTCTGCCAGCTGTGGTCTGAATGAGAACAGCTCTAGGCCCAGTAGTCAGTGGTTTGAATATATCTACTGTCCAGAGAAGAAAATGAACATGATCTTTATAATAGCTTCTGTCAATAAATCACAGAAGGTTGGGGGTGGTGGGGAAACTGGGTGATGGGCATTAAGGAGGGCACTTGATGGATTGAGCACTGGGTATTTTATGCAACTAATGAATCACGAAACTCTACCTCTGAAACTAATAATACACTATATGTTAATTAATTGATTTAAAATAAAATAAAAAACTAGATAGGACTTAAGAGAACATCTGGGCCGGAGTCAAGATGGCGGAGAAGTAGCAAGCTGAGACTGCTTCAGCTAGCCGGAGATCAGCTAGATAGCTTTTCTAAAGATTGCAAACACCTGAAAATCCATTGGCAGATCGAAGAGAAGAAAAACAGCAATTCTGGAAACAGAAAAACAACCACTTTCTGAAAGGTAGGACCGGCGGAGAAGTGAATCCAAAGCGACGGGAAGATAGACCCCGGGGGGAGGGGCCGGCTCCCGGCAAGCGGCGG